>NC_052173.1:4028025-4055021 GCF_902713615.1 Scyliorhinus canicula | reverse complement strand
CCCTATCCAAGCTGATCTGAGGCCCTATCCAAGCTGATCTGAGGCCCTATCCAAGCTGATCTGAGGCCCTATCCAAGCTGATCTGAGCCCTATCCAAGCTGATCTGAGGCCCTATCCAAGCTGATCTGAGTCTGATCCAAGCTGATCTGAGCCCTATCCAAGCTGATCTGAGCCCCTCCAAGCTGATCTGAGGCCCTATCCAAGCTGATCTGAGCCCTATCCAAGCTGATCTGAGGCCCTATTCAAGCTGATCTGAGGCCCTATCCAAGCTGATCTGAGGCCCTATCCAAGCTGATCTGAGGTCTGATCCAAGCTGACCTGAGGCCCTATCCAAGCTGATCTGAGGCCCTATCCAAGCTGATCTGAGGCCCTATCCAAGCTGATCTGAGGCCCTATCCAAGCTGATCTGAGGCCCTATCCAAACTGATCTGAGGCCCTATCCAAGCTGATCTGAGGCCCTATCCAAGCTGATCTGAGGCCCTATCCAAGCTGATCTGAGGCCCTATCCAAGCTGATCTGAGGTCCTATCCAAGCTGATCTGAGGCCCTATCCAAGCTGATCTGAGGTCTGATCCAAGCTGATCTGAGGCCCTATCCAAGCTGATCTGAGGCCCTATCCAAGCTGATCTGAGGCCCTATCCAAGCTGATCTGAGGCCCTATCCAAGCTGATCTGAGGCCCTATCCAAGCTGATCTGAGGCCCTATCCAACTGATCTGAGGCCCTATCCAAGCTGATCTGAGGCCCTATCCAAGCTGATCTGAGGTCTGATCCAAGCTGATCTGAGGCCCTATCCAAGCTGATCTGAGGCCCTATCCAAGCTGATCAGAGGCCCTATCCAAGCTGATCTGAGGCCCTATCCAAGCTGATCTGAGGCCCTATCCAAGCTGATCTGAGGTCTGATCCAAGCTGATCTGAGGCCTGATCCAAGCTGATCTGAGGCCCTATCCAAGCTGATCTGAGGCCCTATCCAAGCTGATCTGAGGCCCTATCCAAGCTGATCTGAGGCCCTATCCAAGCTGATCTGAGGTCTGATCCAAGCTGATCTGAGGCCCTATCCAAGCTGATCTGAGGCCCTATCCAAGCTGATCTGAGGCCCTATCCAAGCTGATCTGAGGCCCTATCCAAGCTGATCTGAGCCCCTATCCAAGCTGATCTGAGGCCCTATCCAAGCTGATCTGAGGCCCTATCCAAGCTGATCTGAGGTCTGATCCAAGCTGACCTGAGGCCCTATCCAAGCTGATCTGAGGCCCTATCCAAGCTGATCTGAGGCCCTATCCAAGCTGATCTGAGGCCCTATCCAAACTGATCTGAGGCCCTATCCAAGCTGATCTGAGGCCCTATCCAAGCTGATCTGAGGCCCTATCCAAGCTGATCTGAGGCCCTATCCAAACTGATCTGAGGCCCTATCCAAGCTGATCTGAGGCCCTATCCAAGCTGATCTGAGGCCCTATCCAAGCTGATCTGAGCCCCTATCCAAGCTGATCTGAGGTCTGATCCAAGCTGATCTGAGGCCCTATCCAAGCTGATCTGAGGCCCTATCCAAGCTGATCTGAGGCCCTATCCAAGCTGATCTGAGGCCCTATCCAAGCTGATCTGAGGTCCGATCCAAGCTGATCTGAGGCCCTATCCAAGCTGATCTGAGCCCCTATCCAAGCTGATCTGAGGTCTGATCCAAGCTGATCTGAGGCCCTATCCAAGCTGATCTGAGGCCCTATCCAAGCTGATCTGAGGCCCTATCCAAGCTGATCTGAGCCCCTATCCAAGCTGATCTGAGGCCCTATCCAAGCTGATCTGAGGCCTGATCCAAGCTGATCTGAGGCCCTATCCAAGCTGATCTGAGGCCCTATCCAAGCTGATCTGTGGCCCTATCCAAGCTGATCTGAGGCCCTATCCAAGCTGATCTGAGGCCCTATCCAAGCTGATCTGAGGTCCTATCCAAGCTGATCTGAGGCCCTATCCAAGCTGATCTGAGGTCTGATCCAAGCTGATCTGAGGCCCTATCCAAGCTGATCTGAGGCCCTATCCAAGCTGATCTGAGGCCCTATCCAAGCTGATCTGAGGCCCTATCCAAGCTGATCTGAGGCCCTATCCAAGCTGATCTGAGGCCCTATCCAAGCTGATCTGAGGCCCTATCCAAGCTGATCTGAGGCCCTATCCAAGCTGATCTGAGGTCCGATCCAAGCTGATCTGAGGCCCTATCCAAGCTGATCTGAGGCCCTATCCAAGCTGATCTGAGGCCCTATCCAAGCTGATCTGAGGCCCTATCCAAGCTGATCTGAGGCCCTATCCAAGCTGATCTGAGGTCTGATCCAAGCTGATCTGAGGCCCTATCCAAGCTGATCTGAGGCCCTATCCAAGCTGATCTGAGCCCCTATCCAAGCTGATCTGAGGCCCTATCCAAGCTGATCTGAGGCCCTATCCAAGCTGATCTGAGGCCCTATCCAAGCTGATCTGAGGCCCTATCCAAGCTGATCTGAGGCCCTATCCAAGCTGATCTGAGGCCCTATCCAAGCTGATCTGAGGTCTGATCCAAGCTGATCTGAGGCCCTATCCAAGCTGATCTGAGGCCCTATCCAAGCTGATCTGAGGCCGTATCCAAGCTGATCTGAGGCCCTATCCAAGCTGATCTGAGGCCCTATCCAAGCTGATCTGAGGCCCTATCCAAGCTGATCTGAGGCCCTATCCAAGCTGATCTGAGGCCCTATCCAAGCTGATCTGAGGCCCTATCCAAGCTGATCTGAGGTCTGATCCAAGCTGATCTGAGGCCCTATCCAAGCTGATCTGAGGCCCTATCCAAGCTGATCTGAGGCCCTATCCAAGCTGATCTGAGGCCCTATCCAAGCTGATCTGAGGCCCTATCCAAGCTGATCTGAGGCCCTATCCAAGCTGATCTGAGGCCCTATCCAAGCTGATCTGAGGCCCTATCCAAGCTGATCTGGGGCCCTATCCAAGCTGATCTGAGGCCCTATCCAAGCTGATCTGAGGTCTGATCCAAGCTGATCTGAGGTCCGATCCAAGCTGATCTGAGGTCCGATCCAAGCTGATCTGAGGCCCTATCCAAGCTGATCTGAGGCCCTATCCAAGCTGATCTGAGGCCCTGTCCAAGCTGATCTGAGGCCCTATCCAAGCTGATCTGAGGCCTGATCCAAGCTGATCTGAGGCCCTATCCAAGCTGATCTGAGCCCCTATCCAAGCTGATCTGAGGCCCTATCCAAGCTGATCTGGCGCCCTATCCAAGCTGATCTGAGGCCCTATCCAAGCTGATCTGAGGCCCTATCCAAGCTGATCTGAGGTCCGATCCAAGCTGATCTGAGGCCCTATCCAAGCTGATCTGAGGCCCTATCCAAGCTGATCTGAGGCCCTATCCAAGCTGATCTGAGCCCCTATCCAAGCTGATCTGAGGCCCTATCCAAGCTGATCTGAGGCCCTATCCAAGCTGATCTGAGGCCCTATCCAAGCTGATCTGAGGCCCTATCCAAGCTGATCTGAGGTCTGATCCATGCCATGCAGAACAGTCAATGTTAAGCTTCATGTGCCGAGTGGCCTCCTTCTGCATTGTAAATTCTATGATAATCTATGATTAATCTAGGACAAAGGTTCGGCATAACATCGTGGGACGAAGGGCCTGTTATTTGCTGTATTTTTCTATGTTCTATGTTCATGTTCAGGAGAAATTATGTTTGATTTACAGTATTTACTTTCTGCTCACAAACCTTTGACTCATTTCACTCACTGTGAGTAACTGGGACATATCGGCAAGAAATATCTCCTATTTGATTCCTGGGACAGGATTTTGCTGTGACTTCCTGAACTCTGCCACCAGGTTCAAATAGGGGTCAGAAGCCCATGCTGTGTGGGGTACCCAGCTGTGATTTCCCATAATTGGCCAATTAAAGGCCAGAGTCTGTTCTTTAAGCTGGAGGGCCAATAGGACGCTTTCCTGCTAAATGTCCATTCCTCTGGGAAAAAGGCCTGGGATGGGATGGAGCCGAGGCACCTCCGGCCCCACTGGGACAGAAACATGTACTCCCGGGTCCGTGCAGAGTTTGCCCAATCTTTATTGTTGCTGTTGGTCGCAACAGCCCAGATTTGAGAGAGAAGAACTATTCTGGATTCCTGCTTCTGATTCCAGCCGAGCTTCCTGCTTCCACACGATTGGTCTCGGCGCTGACAGACCACTTGGTCTAATACTTGCTGAGACCCAACTGGGACCAGATAAAACAATGACCACCTGAGTGAGGTAGAGAGGTAAAGACAATCTGAGAACGCGGGAAGGGAGGCGTGGGAAAAGTTTGTTCTGTTTTACCCCTCACATCGAGAGTACTCCCTCCATATTTTGCTTCTCATTTAGTTTGCTCGGAAATGAAATAGTGGTAAACTTTTAAAAATTAATTCTCAAGATTTGAGCAACACGGACGAGGTGAGCATTGTGAATTGCCCTCCAAAAGGAGGTAGGCAATGACCTGGACCACAACAAGTGCAATGAATGAATATAATTGAGTGGCTTGCTCCGTTATTTCACAGGACAGTTAAGAGTCAGTCACATTGCTGTTAATCTACAGTCGCAGGGGAGACAGTAGCGCAGTGACATTATCACTGGACTAATAATCCAGAGACCCAGAGCAAGATGTCAGGACCTGGGTTCAGATCCCACCATGGCAGATGGTGCCATTTGAATTCAATGCAAATCTGGATTTAATTGCCTAGTGAAGACAATGAAATCATTGTCGATTGTCATAAAAACTCATCTGGTTCACTAATGTCCTTTCGGAAGGAAATCTGCTGCCCTTACCTGGTCTGGCCTACATGTGACTCCAGACCCACAGCAATGTGAAATGCCACTCAGCTCGAGGGCAAATAGGGATGTGTAACAAATACTGAACTTGCCTGAACTGCACCCATGAAAGAACAAAGAAAAAAAAACATGTTGACCCTGTATTCACTCTATTTCCTTTTTGAATGATTCCCCCTGTTCTGATGGAGATTTTCCTCCAATTATCTGCTCCCAGTCCACTTTGGCCAGCTCTTGTCCTATTAAAATCAGCCTTCCCCCAATTCAGAATGTGTGTTTGTGTTTCCGGTCTATCTTTGTCCTTTTCCACAACGACCTTAAATCTCCATGAGTTATGGTCACTATCCCCAAAATGCTCCCCATTTCTTCTACTGCCAGTCTGGCTTCATTCGCTCAAATTAGGTCCAGTTCCTCTCTTGTCGCACTTTCGACATGCTGCTTCAGGAAACTCTCCTGGATGCACTGAACATTCGGCCCCCCGAAGCCTTTCACACTTTGCCTCTTCCATTTAATATTGGGGAAGTTAGGATCCCCTCTTCTTCTTACCCTTTGTTTTTCCACTTCTCTTTTTTTAATAAATATTTTTATTGAGGCATTTATAAAAAAACATCAAACACAACCACAACTAAAATCAAGACAAGGAACAAACAGGAGATCGCATTATAACTAAATAAGTAACCAACAACCACAACCCACCCTCCCTAACATGTCCCCACCCCCCAACCCCCACCCTCTCTGCTTTCACCTTTTCCTGTCAAACCCGGAACCCCCCCCGTCACTCCCTGCTGACTTTGCTGTCCTGGAAGAAGTCAATAAATGGTTTTCATCTCTGGGCAAACCCTTCCATCGACCCCCTTAAGGCAAATTTAATTTTCTCCAGCCGACGAAAATCCGCGAGGTCGCTGATCCACACCCCCGGCTTCGGGGGCTCCGAACCCCAACAGGATCCGTCTCCGGGCTACCAGGGAGGCAAAAGCCAGAACGTCGGCCTCTCTCACCCCCTGGACTCCCGGGTCTTCCAACACTCCAAACATTGCCAATTCTGGACTCGGAACCACCTTCAACCTCAATACCTCCGACATCAAGCCAGCAAACCCCGCCAAGACCCTTCCAGCTTCGGACATGGTTCGCGGGACCTCCCACACACTGCCCACACCGATCCTCCACCCCCTCAAAGAACCTCCTCATTCTGGTCACTGTCATATGGCGCATATGTGGACTACCTTAAATTGAATGGGACTCAGCCTGGCGCACGAGAAGGACCCATTCACCCTCCTCAAAGCTTCCTCCCATAACCCAGCCTCCATCACCCCCCCCCCCCCCAGCTCCTCCTCCCAATTCCACTTAACGACTCCTATCAAGCACCCTCCAAGCTCCAGATTCTGCCCCCCCTACGAATAAAACCCCAAACCGTTCAATCCCCGCACGCCGCTACCCCTGGAACCCCGCGTCCAGCCACCCCCCCCCCCCCCCCCCCCCCCCCGGAACAAACCTGTGATTCCCACAGATCGGGGCCCAAACCGAGGCCCCCTCCAGCCCCAGGTGCTGCTGCCACCATCCCCAAATCCTCAGGGCCACCACCAACACCGGACTTGTGGAGTACATGGCCAGCGAGACCAGCAGAGGTGCCGTCAACAGTGCCCACAAACTAGTACCCTTAAACGAGGCTGCCTCCATCCCACACCGACCCCTCCCCCAGTAACCACTTCCTTACCATGGCTATATTCACCACCCAGTAATAATTCACTAAATTTGGCAAGGCCAGTCGTCCCCTCCCCCCCCCCGCTCCAACAGAGCCTCCTATACTCATGGGGCCTTCCCGATATTAGTGTGTTAACCTTCCTGAAAAAGGCCTTGGAGATAAAAATCGGGAGGTTGGAATGCAAACAAAAAGCTCGGGAGCACAGTCATCTTTACAGACTGCTACTGGCCCACCAATGACAACAGAAGCACATCCCATCTTTGAAAAACCCCTTCATTTGCTCCACCAGCTGGGCCAGATTCAACTTGTGTAATTGCTCCCACCCCCGTGCCATCGGTATACCCAGGCACCTGAAACCCACCCCCATTCCTTTAAACAGCAGCTTGCCCAGCCTGCTCTCCTGCCCCCTCGCCTGGATCGGGGATACCTCACTCTTTCCCAGCTTGTACCCCGAAAACCAGCCGAATTTCACCAAAAGGTCCAGGATACCCCCTATGCTTGCCAGTGGGTCCAAAATGTACAACAATAGGTTGTCTGCATATCGGAACACCCTATGCTCCACTGCTCTGCCACCGCACAATCCCTTTCCAACCCCCAGTCACTCTAAGCGCCATTGCCAGTGGCTCTATCGCCAATTTGTTATGGGCCAGGGTTTAGAGAACCCCAAAGTGTATCATGGAGTTCACCTGACCCACAACTTTTAATATATTGTGGTATGGGGAGCACACGGCCCACTCTACAGGTGTGGTACAGCAGAAATGGAAAAGTATTTTTTAAAGCAAAACGATGTTTATTCTATGAATTCAGTCAACACTTTATCAATACACAGTAAAGGTCTATCAACTACCAACACTGTCAATCCCCACAGATACAATACTCTAGAGGTAACCCTTAATAACTCCCCCAACAACATCCATACGACAAAAGACTCTTTTTAACAAAGACAGCAGGTTTGAAATCCCTGCAGAAAGGAGGTGTCACTTTGAAGTTATTGATGCACTATCAATTACGATGAGACGCGAGTAGGGAGTAATTGAGGCTTTATTAAGCAGAGCTGTGTTGCCTCCTGCAGCTGCTGATGAAATGGCTGCTGTCCGGTGAGCACAGATATTTATACTCCGCCTACTGGGCGGAGCCAGCAGTCAGGGATCTACCCCCGTACCTGTAGTACAGGGGCCTTACCGTAATACCCTCGGATGGAGTGCAGTATATACAATATAATACAACAGTGGTGACGACCACATTCACCCTCTGTTAAAAATGAGTCCAGCAGGGCTGGTGGAAACTATTTACATACAGGTTGTCATTCAGATTTCAGAGAAGGTCACAAATTTAGACGAGCGGGCGCCTTGATCTGTCGTTAAGAGCGCCGCAGTGCTGGTGGCGAGTCAGGCGTTGGCTCAGTCGTCGGTGACTCCGGGAGCGTGTCGACATCCTCTGCAACCCCGGGTGGGACCAAGGGGAGGATGGATCGTCCTGGGGCGGGGGCTGTAGTAAGGTGCGCTGGGGGGAGGGAGGGTGACGCCGGGGGGGGGGAACCAGCTGGTGCCAGGTCCCTTGGGGAGACTGTGTCTTGGCAGCCGCCGGGGTGCGCCACGTAGGCGTACTGCGGGTACCCATGCGGCAGCTGTACCCTCTCGACCAACGGGTCCACCTTGTGGAGTCGCACGTGCTTGTGGAAGAGGACGGGTCCTGGAGCTGCCAGCCACGTTGGGAGTGAAACCCCGGAGGTGGACTTCCTGGGGAAGGCAAGGAGACGTTCATGGGGAGTTTCGTTAGTCGCGGTGCACAGGAGCGACCGAATGGAGTGAAGGGCGTCGGGAAGGACCTCCTACCAGCGGGAGGCCGGGAGATTTCTGGACCGTAGGGCCAGCAGGACGGCGTTCCAGACCACCCCATTCTCCCGCTCTACCCGCCCGTTTCCCCAGGGGTTGTAGCTGGTCGGCCTGCTCGAGGCGATGCCCTTGCTGAGCAGGAACTGACGCAGCCCGTCTGTCATAAAGGAGGAGCCCCGGTCGCTGTGGACGTAGGCGGGGAAACCGAACAGAGCGAAGATGGTGTTGAGGGTTTTGATGATGCTGGCAGACGTTATATCGGGACATGGGATGGCAAAGGGGAATCTGGAGTACTCGTCGACCGCATTGAGGAAGTACGAGTTGCGGTCGGTGGAGGGGAGGGGCCCTTTGAAGTCCAGGCTGAGGCGTTCAAAGGGGCGGGAGGCCTTCACCAGGCACGCACGGTACGGCCGGTAGAAGTGCGGCTTGCACTCCGCGCAAACCTGGCAGTCTCTGGTGACAGCCCTGACTTCCTCGATGGAGTAGGGCAGATTGCAGGCGTAAATGAAGGGATAAAAGCGGTTGACCTCTGGGTGACAGAGGCCATCGTGTAGGGCCCAGAGTCGGTCCACCTGTGCGCTGGCACATGTACCTCGGGATAGGGCATCGGGGGGGAGGGGGGGCTCGTTGAGCTTACCGGGGCGATACAAAATCTCCTAATTGTAGGTGGAGAGCTCAATCCTCCACTGCAAGATCTTATCATTTTCGATCTTACCCCGCTGTGTATTATTGTACATGAAGGCAACCGACCGTTGGTCCGTGAGAACATAGAACAGTACAGCACAGAACAGGCCCTTCGGCCCTCGATGTTGTGCCGAGCCATGATCACCCAACTCAAACCCACATATCCACCCTATACCCGTAACCCAACAACCCCCCATCCCTTAACCTTACTTTTTAGGACACTACGGGCAATTTAGCATGGCCAATCCACCTAACTCGCACATCTTTGGACTGTGGGAGGAAACCGGAGCACCCGGAGGAAACCCACGCACACACGGGGAGGACGTGCAGACTCCGCACAGACAGTGACCCAGCCGGGAATCGAACCTGGGACCCTGGAGCTGTGAAGCATTTATGCTAACCACCATGCTACCGTGTGAATCTCCTGCCAGCCAGGTAATGACTCCAGTGCCGCACAGCTTCCACGATGGCTTGGGCCTCCTTTTCGACGGAGGAGTGCCGAATGTCGGAGGCATGGAGGGTGCGGGAAAAGAATGCCACAGGCCTGCCTGCCTGGTTGAGGATGGCGGCCACAGCGACGTCTGATGCATCGCTCTCCACTTGGAATGGGAACGTCTTGTCGACCGCGGCCTTGGCGATGTCGGCCTTGATACGGTTGAAGGCCTGGTGAGCCTTGGCCGTCAGTGGGAAGGCGATGGAGTGGATGAGTGGCCGGGCCTTGTCCGCATAGTTCAGAACCCACTGGGCGTAGTACGAGAAAAACCCCAGGTATCATTTGAGGGCCTTGGGGCAGTAGGGAAGGGAGAGGTCCATGAGGGGACGCATGCGGTCAGGGTCGGGCCCTAGAGCTCCATTCTGAACCACATAGCCAAGGATGGCTAATCAGTTCGTGCTAAACACACACTTCTCCTTGTTGTAAGTTAGGTTGAGGAGTGTGGCGGTGTGGAGAAATTTGGAAAGGTTAGCGTCGTGGTCCTGCTGGTCATGGCCGCAGATGGTGACATTGTCCAGGTACGGGAAAGTGGCCCGCAGTCTGTACCGGTCAACCATTCGGTCCATCTCTGTTTGGAAGACCGAAACCCCGTTAGTGACGCCAAACGGAGCCCTAAGGAAGTGGTAAAGGCGGCCATCTGCTTCAAACGCGGTGTACGGGCGGTCCGCCTTGCGAATGGGGAGCTGGTGGGAGGCAGATTTCAGTTCCACTGTTGAGAAGAACAGGTACTGTGCAATCTGATTGACCATATCTGATATGCGTGGGAGGGGGTACGCGTCGAGCTGCGTGTACCGATTGATGGTCTGACTGTAGTCCACGACCATCCTGTTTTTCTCCCCAGTTTTGACCACTACCACTTGGGCTCTCCAGGGGCTGTTGCTGGCCTCGATAATGCCTTCCCGAAGCAGCCGCTGGACCTCAGACCTGATGAAAGACCGGTCCTGGGCTGTACCGTCTGCTCCTGGTGGCGACGGGTTTGCAATCCGGGGTGAGGTTTGCAAACCAAGAAGGTGGGTCGACCTTAAGGGTCACGAGGCCGCACACAGTAAGGGGTGGTAGGGGCCCGCCAAATTTCAGGGTTAGGCTCTGGAGGTTGCACTGGAAGTCCAGGCCGAGTAGCAGGGCAGTGCAGAGATTGGGAAGGACGTGGAGCCGGAAGCCGCTGAACTCTACGCGCTGGATAGTGAGGGTGGCGATGCTGCGTGTGTGTGATGCTGGTACAGACAGTGTGTGATGCTGGTACTGACAGTGTGTGTGATGCTGGTACAGACAGTGTGTGTGATGCTGGTACTGACAGTGTGTGTGATGCTGGTACAGACAGTGTGTGTGATGCTGGTACAGACAGTGTGTGTGATGCTGGTACTGACAGTGTGTGTGATGCTGGTACTGACAGTGTGTGTGATGCTGGTACAGACAGTGTGTGTGATGCTGGTACTGACAGTGTGTGTGACGCTGGTACAGACAGTGTGTGTGATGCTGGTACAGTGTGTGTGTGTGATGCTGGTACTGACAGTGTGTGTGATGCTGGTACAGACAGTGTGTGTGATGCTGGTACAGACAGTGTGTGTGATGCTGGTACAGACAGTGTGTGTGATGCTGGTACTGACAGTGTGTGTGATGCTGGTACTGACAGTGTGTGTGATGCTGGTACAGACAGTGTGTGTGATGCTGGTACTGACAGTGTGTGTGATGCTGGTACAGACAGTGTGTGTGATGCTGGTACAGACAGTGTGTGTGATGCTGGTACAGACAGTGTGTGTGATGCTGGTACTGACAGTGTGTGTGATGCTGGTACTGACAGTGTGTGTGATGCTGGTACAGACAGTGTGTGTGATGCTGGTACAGACAGTGTGTGTGATGCTGGTACAGACAGTGTGTGTGATGCTGGTACTGACAGTGTGTGTGATGCTGGTACAGACAGTGTGTGTGATGCTGGTACAGACAGTGTGTGTGATGCTGGTACTGACAGCGTGTGTGATGCTGGTACAGACAGTGTGTGATGCTGATACAGACAGTGTGTGTGATGCTGATACAGACAGTGTGTGTGATGCTGGTACAGACAGTGTGTGTGATGCTGGTACTGACAGTGTGTGTGATGCTGGTACAGACAGTGTGTGTGATGCTGGTACAGACAGTGTGTGTGATGCTGGTACTGACAGTGTGTGTGATGCTGGTACAGACAGTGTGTGTGACGCTGGTACAGACAGTGTGTGTGATGCTGGAACAGTGTGTGTGATGCTGGTACTGACAGTGTGTGTGATGCTGGTACAGACAGTGTGTGTGATGCTGGTACTGACAGTATGTGTGATGCTGGTACAGACAGTGTGTGTGATGCTGGTACAGACAGTGTGTGTGACGCTGGTACAGACAGTGTGTGTGATGCTGGAACAGTGTGTGTGATGCTGGTACTGACAGTGTGTGTGATGCTGGTACAGACAGTGTGTGTGATGCTGGTACAGACAGTGTGTGTGATGCTGGTACAGACAGTGTGTGTGATGCTGGTACTGACAGTGTGTGTGATGCTGGTACTGACAGTGTGTGTGATGCTGGTACTGACAGTATGTGTGATGCTGGTACAGACAGTGTGTGTGATGCTGGTACTGACTGTGTGTGTGATGCTGGTACTGACTGTGTGTGTGATGCTGGTACAGACAGTGTGTGTGATGCTGGTACTGACAGTGTGTGTGATGCTGGTACAGACAGTGTGTGTGATGCTGGTACAGACAGTGTGTGTGATGCTGGTACAGACAGTGTGTGTGACGCTGGTACTGACAGTGTGTGTGATGCTGGTACAGACAGTGTGTGTGATGCTGGTACAGACAGTGTGTGTGATGCTGGTACAGACAGTGTGTGTGATGCTGGTACAGACAGTGTGTGTGATGCTGGTACTGACAGTGTGTGTGATGCTGGTACTGACAGTGTGTGTGATGCTGGTACAGTGTGTGTGATGCTGGTACTGACAGTGTGTGTGACGCTGGTACTGACAGTGTGTGTGATGCTGGTACTGACAGTGTGTGTGATGCTGGTACAGACAGTGTGTGTGATGCTGGTACTGACAGTGTGTGTGATGCTGGTACAGACAGTGTGTGTGATGCTGGTACAGTGTGTGTGATGCTGGTACTGACAGTGTGTGTGATGCTGGTACTGACAGTGTGTGTGATGCTGGTACAGACAGTGTGTGTGATGCTGGTACAGACAGTGTGTGTGATGCTGGTACAGACAGTGTGTGTGATGCTGGTACTGACAGTGTGTGTGATGCTGGTACTGACAGTGTGTGTGATGCTGGTACTGACAGTGTGTGTGATGCTGGTACAGACAGTGTGTGTGATGCTGGTACAGACAGTGTGTGTGATGCTGGTACAGACAGTGTGTGTGATGCTGGTACTGACAGTGTGTGTGATGCTGGTACAGACAGTGTGTGTGATGCTGGTACAGACAGTGTGTGTGATGCTGGTACTGACAGCGTGTGTGATGCTGGTACAGACAGTGTGTGATGCTGATACAGACAGTGTGTGTGATGCTGATACAGACAGTGTGTGTGATGCTGGTACAGACAGTGTGTGTGATGCTGGTACTGACAGTGTGTGTGATGCTGGTACAGACAGTGTGTGTGATGCTGGTACAGACAGTGTGTGTGATGCTGGTACTGACAGTGTGTGTGATGCTGGTACAGACAGTGTGTGTGACGCTGGTACAGACAGTGTGTGTGATGCTGGAACAGTGTGTGTGATGCTGGTACTGACAGTGTGTGTGATGCTGGTACAGACAGTGTGTGTGATGCTGGTACTGACAGTATGTGTGATGCTGGTACAGACAGTGTGTGTGATGCTGGTACAGACAGTGTGTGTGACGCTGGTACAGACAGTGTGTGTGATGCTGGAACAGTGTGTGTGATGCTGGTACTGACAGTGTGTGTGATGCTGGTACAGACAGTGTGTGTGATGCTGGTACAGACAGTGTGTGTGATGCTGGTACTGACAGTGTGTGTGATGCTGGTACTGACAGTGTGTGTGATGCTGGTACTGACAGTATGTGTGATGCTGGTACAGACAGTGTGTGTGATGCTGGTACTGACTGTGTGTGTGATGCTGGTACTGACTGTGTGTGTGATGCTGGTACAGACAGTGTGTGTGATGCTGGTACTGACAGTGTGTGTGATGCTGGTACAGACAGTGTGTGTGATGCTGGTACAGACAGTGTGTGTGATGCTGGTACAGACAGTGTGTGTGATGCTGGTACAGACAGTGTGTGTGATGCTGGTACAGACAGTGTGTGTGATGCTGGTACAGACAGTGTGTGTGATGCTGGTACTGACAGTGTGTGTGATGCTGGTACTGACAGTGTGTGTGATGCTGGTACAGTGTGTGTGATGCTGGTACTGACAGTGTGTGTGATGCTGGTACAGACAGTGTGTGTGATGCTGGTACAGACAGTGTGTGTGATGCTGGTACTGACAGTGTGTGTGATGCTGGTACAGACAGTGTGTGTGATGCTGGTACAGACAGTGTGTGTGATGCTGGTACAGACAGTGTGTGTGACGCTGGTACAGACAGTGTGTGTGATGCTGGTACAGACAGTGTGTGTGATGCTGGTACTGACAGTGTGTGTGATGCTGGTACTGACAGTGTGTGTGACGCTGGTACAGACAGTGTGTGTGATGCTGGTACAGTGTGTGTGATGCTGGTACTGACAGTGTGTGTGATGCTGGTACAGACAGTGTGTGTGATGCTGGTACAGACAGTGTGTGTGATGCTGGTACAGACAGTGTGTGTGATGCTGGTACAGACAGTGTGTGTGATGCTGGTACTGACAGTGTGTGTGATGCTGGTACAGACAGCGTGTGTGATGCTGGTACAGACAGTGTGTGTGATGCTGGTACTGACAGTGTGTGTCACGCTGGTACAGACAGTGTGTGTGATGCTGGTACTGACAGTGTGTGTGATGCTGGTACTGACAGTGTGTGTGATGCTGGTACAGACAGTGTGTGTGATGCTGGTACTGACAGTGTGTGTGATGCTGGTACTGACAGTGTGTGTGATGCTGGTACTGACAGTGTGTGTGATGCTGGTACTGACAGCGTGTGTGATGCTGGTACAGACAGTGTGTGTGACGCTGGTACTGACAGTGTGTGACGCTGGTACTGACAGTGTGTGTGATGCTGGTACAGTGTGTGTGATGCTGGTACTGACAGTGTGTGTGATGCTGGTACTGACAGTGTGTGTGATGCTGGTACTGACAGTGTGTGTGATGCTGGTACAGACAGTGTGTGTGATGCTGGTACAGACAGTGTGTGTGATGCTGGTACAGACAGTGTGTGTGATGCTGGTACAGACAGTGTGTGATGCTGGTACAGACAGTGTGTGTGATGCTGGTACTGACAGTATGTGTGATGCTGGTACTGACAGTGTGTGTGATGCTGGTACTGACAGCGTGTGTGATGCTGGTACAGACAGTGTGTGTGATGCTGGTACAGACAGTGTGTGTGATGCTGGTACAGACAGTGTGTGTGATGCTGGTACAGACAGTGTGTGTGATGCTGGTACAGACAGTGTGTGTGATGCTGGTACTGACAGTGTGTGTGATGCTGGTACAGACAGTGTGTGATGCTGGTACAGACAGTGTGTGTGATGCTGGTACTGACAGTGTGTGTGATGCTGGTACAGACAGTGTGTGATGCTGGTACAGACAGTGTGTGTGATGCTGGTACTGACAGTGTGTGTGATGCTGGTACTGACAGTGTGTGTGATGCTGGTACAGACAGCGTGTGTGATGCTGGTACAGACAGTGTGTGTGATGCTGGTACAGACAGTGTGTGTGATGCTGGTACAGACAGTGTGTGTGATGCTGGTACTGACAGTGTGTGTGATGCTGGTACAGACAGTGTGTGTGATGCTGGTACAGACAGTGTGTGTGATGCTGCTACAGACAGTGTGTGTGATGCTGGTACAGACAGTGTGTGTGATGCTGGTACAGGCAGTGTGTGTGATGCTGGTACAGACAGCATGTGTGATGCTGGTACAGACAGTGTGTGTGATGCTGGTACAGACAGTGTGTGTGATGCTGGTACAGACAGTGTGTGTGTGTGATGCTGGTACAGACAGTGTGTGTGATGCTGGTACAGACAGTGTGTGTGATGCTGGTACTGACTGTGTGTGTGATGCTGGTACTGACTGTGTGTGTGATGCTGGTACAGACAGTGTGTGTGATGCTGGTACAGACAGTGTGTGTGATGCTGGTACAGTGTGTGTGTGTGATGCTGGTACTGACAGTGTGTGTGATGCTGGTATAGACAGTGTGTGTGATGCTGGTACAGACAGTGTGTGTGATGCTGGTACAGACAGTGTGTGTGATGCTGGTACAGTGTGTGTGATGCTGGTACAGACAGTGTGTGTGATGCTGGTACAGACAGTGTGTGTGATGCTGGTACAGACAGTGTGTGTGATGCTGGTACTGACAGTGTGTGTGATGCTGGTACAGACAGTGTGTGTGATGCTGGTACAGACAGTGTGTGTGACGCTGGTACAGACAGTGTGTGTGATGCTGGTACTGACAGTGTGTGTGATGCTGGTACAGACAGCGTGTGTGATGCTGGTACAGACAGCGTGTGTGATGCTGGTACTGACAGTGTGTGTGATGCTGGTACAGACAGTGTGTGTGATGCTGGTACTGACAGTGTGTGTGATGCTGGTACAGACAGTGTGTGTGATGCTGGTACAGACAGTGTGTGTGATGCTGGTACTGACAGTGTGTGTGATGCTGGTACTGACAGTGTGTGTGATGCTGGTACTGACAGTGTGTGTGATGCTGGTACAGACAGTGTGTGTGATGCTGGTACAGACAGTGTGTGTGACGCTGGTACAGACAGTGTGTGTGATGCTGGTACTGACAGTGTGTGTGACGCTGGTACAGACAGTGTGTGTGATGCTGGTACAGTGTGTGTGTGATGCTGGTACAGACAGTGTGTGTGATGCTGGTACAGACAGTGTGTGTGATGCTGGTACTGACAGTGTGTGTGATGCTGGTACAGACAGTGTGTGTGATGCTGGTACAGACAGTGTGTGTGATGCTGGTACAGACAGTGTGTGTGATGCTGGTACAGACAGTGTGTGTGATGCTGGTACTGACAGTGTGTGTGATGCTGGTACAGACAGTGTGTGTGATGCTGGTACTGACAGTGTGTGTGATGCTGGTACTGACAGTGTGTGTGATGCTGGTACAGACAGTGTGTGTGATGCTGGTACAGACAGTGTGTGTGATGCTGGTACAGACAGTGTGTGTGATGCTGGTACTGACAGTGTGTGTGATGCTGGTACTGACAGTGTGTGTGATGCTGGTACAGACAGTGTGTGTGACGCTGGTACAGACAGTGTGTGTGACGCTGGTACAGACAGTGTGTGTGATGCTGGTACTGACAGTGTGTGTGACGCTGGTACAGACAGTGTGTGTGATGCTGGTACTGACAGTGTGTGTGACGCTGGTACAGACAGTGTGTGTGATGCTGGTACAGTGTGTGTGTGTGATGCTGGTACTGACAGTGTGTGTGATGCTGGTACAGACAGTGTGTGTGATGCTGGTACAGACAGTGTGTGTGATGCTGGTACAGACAGTGTGTGTGATGCTGGTACAGACAGTGTGTGTGATGCTGGTACAGACAGTGTGTGTGATGCTGGTACTGACAGTGTGTGTGATGCTGGTACAGACAGTGTGTGTGATGCTGGTACAGACAGTGTGTGTGATGCTGGTACAGACAGTGTGTGTGATGCTGGTACTGACAGTGTGTGTGACGCTGGTACTGACAGTGTGTGTGATGCTGGTACAGACAGTGTGTGTGATGCTGGTACAGACAGTGTGTGTGATGCTGGTACTGACTGTGTGTGATGCTGGTACTGACAGCGTGTGTGAGACGCTGGTACTGACAGTGTGTGTGATGCTGGCACAGACAGTGTGTGTGATGCTGGTACTGACAGTGTGTGTGATGCTGGTACAGACAGTGTGTGAGATGCTGGTACTGACAGTGTGTGTGATGCTGGTACAGACAGTGTGTGTGATGCTGGTACAGACAGTGTGTGTGATGCTGGTACAGACAGTGTGTGTGATGCTGGTACTGACAGTGTGTGTGATGCTGGTACAGACAGTGTGTGTGATGCTGGTACTGACAGTGTGTGTGATGCTGGTACTGACAGTGTGTGTGATGCTGGTACAGACAGTGTGTGTGATGCTGGTACAGACAGTGTGTGTGATGCTGGTACTGACAGTGTGTGTGATGCTGGTACTGACAGTGTGTGTGATGCTGGTACAGACAGTGTGTGAGATGCTGGTACAGACAGTGTGTGTGATGCTGGTACAGACAGTGTGTGTGATGCTGGTACTGACAGTGTGTGTGATGCTGGTACAGACAGTGTGTGTGATGCTGGTACTGACAGTGTGTGTCACGCTGGTACAGACAGTGTGTGTGATGCTGGTACTGACAGCGTGTGTGATGCTGGTACAGACAGTGTGTGATGCTGATACAGACAGTGTGTGTGATGCTGATACAGACAGTGTGTGTGATGCTGGTACAGACAGTGTGTGTGATGCTGGTACAGACAGTGTGTGTGATGCTGGTACAGACAGTGTGTGTGATGCTGGTAGAGACAGTGTGTGATGCTGATACAGACAGTGTGTGTGATGCTGGTACAGACAGTGTGTGTGATGCTGGTACAGACAGTGTGTGTGATGCTGGTACAGACAGTGTGTGTGATGCTGGTACAGACAGTGTGTGATGCTGATACAGACAGTGTGTGTGATGCTGATACAGACAGTGTGTGTGATGCTGGTACAGACAGTGTGTGATGCTGGTACTGACAGTGTGTGTGATGCTGGTACAGACAGCGTGTGTGATGCTGGTACTGACAGTGTGTGTGATGCTGGTACTGACAGTGTGTGTGATGCTGGTACTGACAGTGTGTGTGATGCTGGTACAGACAGTGTGTGTGATGCTGGTACAGGCAGTGTGTGTGATGCTGGTACTGACAGTGTGTGTGATGCTGGTACTGACAGTGTGTGTGATGCTGGTACAGACAGTGTGTGTGATGCTGGTACAGACAGTATGTGTGATGCTGGTACAGACAGTATGTGTGATGCTGGTACAGTGTGTGTGATGCTGGTACAGACAGTGTGTGTGATGCTGGTACTGACAGTGTGTGTGATGCTGGTACTGACAGTGTGTGTGATGCTGGTACAGACAGTGTGTGAGATGCTGGTACTGACAGTGTGTGTGATGCTGGTACAGACAGTGTGTGTGATGCTGGTACTGACAGCGTGTGTGATGCTGGTACTGACAGCGTGTGTGATGCTGGTACTGACAGTGTGTGTGATGCTGGTACAGACAGTATGTGTGATGCTGGTACTGACAGTGTGTGTGATGCTGGTACAGACAGTGTGTGTGATGCTGGTACTGACAGTGTGTGTGATGCTGGTACTGACAGCGTGTGTGATGCTGGTACAGACAGCGTGTGTGATGCTGGTACAGACAGCGTGTGTGATGCTGGTACAGTGTGTGTGATGCTGGTACAGACAGTGTGTGTGATGCTGGTACTGACAGTGTGTGTGATGCTGGTACAGACAGTGTGTGTGATGCTGGTACTGACAGTGTGTGTGATGCTGGTACAGTGTGTGTGTGTGATGCTGGTACTGACAGTGTGTGTGATGCTGGTACAGACAGTGTGTGTGATGCTGGTACAGACAGTGTGTGTGATGCTGGTACAGTGTGTGTGTGTGATGCTGGTACTGACAGTGTGTGTGATGCTGGTACAGACAGTATGTGTGATGCTGGTACAGACAGTGTGTGTGATGCTGGTACAGACAGTGTGTGTGATGCTGGTACTGACAGTATGTGTGATGCTGGTACAGACAGTGTGTGTGATGCTGGTACAGACAGTGTGTGTGATGCTGGTACTGACAGTGTGTGTGATGCTGGTACAGACAGTGTGTGTGATGCTGGTACTGACAGTGTGTGTGATGCTGGTACAGACAGTGTGTGTGATGCTGGTACAGACAGTGTGTGTGATGCTGGTACAGACGGTGTGTGTGATGCTGGTACAGACGGTGTGTGTGATGCTGGTACAGACGGTGTGTGTGATGCTGGTACAGACAGTGTGTGTGATGCTGGTACTGACAGTGTGTGTGATGCTGGTACAGACAGTGTGTGTGATGCTGGTACTGACAGTGTGTGTGACGCTGGTACAGACAGTGTGTGTGATGCTGGTACAGGCAGTGTGTGTGATGCTGGTACAGACAGTGTGTGTGATGCTGGTACTGACAGTGTGTGTGATGCTGGTACTGACAGTGTGTGTGATGCTGGTACAGGCAGTGTGTGTGATGCTGGTACAGACAGTGTGTGTGATGCTGGTACTGACAGTGTGTGTGATGCTGGTACAGACAGTGTGTGTGATGCTGGTACAGGCAGTGTGTGTGATGCTGGTACAGACAGTGTGTGTGATGCTGGTACTGACAGTGTGTGTGATGCTGGTACTGACAGTGTGTGTGATGCTGATACAGACAGTGTGTGTGATGCTGGTACTGACAGTGTGTGTGATGCTGGTACAGACAGTGTGTGTGATGCTGGTACTGACAGTGTGTGTGATGCTGGTACTGACAGTGTGTGTGATGCTGGTACAGACAGTGTGTGTGATGCTGGTACTGACAGTGTGTGTGATGCTGGTACAGACAGTGTGTGTGATGCTGGTACAGACAGTGTGTGTGACGCTGGTACAGACAGTGTGTGTAATGCTGGTACAGACAGTGTGTGTGATGCTGGTACTGACAGTGTGTGTGATGCTGGTACAGACAGTGTGTGTAATGCTGGTACAGACAGTGTGTGTGATGCTGGTACAGACAGTGTGTGTGATGCTGGTACTGACAGTGTGTGTGATGCTGGTACAGACAGTGTGTGTGATGCTGGTACTGACAGTGTGTGTGATGCTGGTACAGACAGTGTGTGTGACGCTGGTACTGACAGTGTGTGACGCTGGTACTGACAGTGTGTGTGATGTTGGTACAGACAGTGTGTGTGATGCTGGTACTGACAGTGTGTGTGATGCTGGTACAGACAGTGTGTGTGATGCTGGTACAGACAGTGTGTGTGATGCTGGTACAGGCAATGTGTGTGATGCTGGTACAGGGGCAATGTCTTCTTCTGAGTTAACTGGGTTTTCCAGCAGCTCCTTCCAAACCCACGGCCACTACCATCTAGAAGGACAAGAGCAGCAGATACCTGGGAATCCCACCACCTGGAGGTTCCCCTCCAAGACACTCACCATCCTGACTGGGAAATATATCGGCCGTTCCTTCACTGTCACTACGTCAAAATCCTGGAGCTCCCTCCCTAACAGCACAGTGAGTGTACCTACATCACATGGATTGCAGCGGTTCAAGAAGGCAGCTCACCACCACCTTCTCAAGGGGCAGTTTGAGATGGGTACCTCCAGCGACCTCCACATCCCATGCACAAATAATGAAAAGAATTCTTCCAATACCGCACTGTGATCTCTCACTTGCCAAATTCCGTGAGGTAAGCAAGTACTTTGTCGCGACACTACTCCTTCAAGCTGGATTTCACGTTCCCATGCCGAAACAGAAGGAGTGTGGGATCCCTAAGGCACCATCTCTTGTGGGCCATCATTGCTGCATGGCTGAACCGAGTTGGAAGTAGGTTAGATGTGTGGTACTGTCACTGGATGTGTCTGCCCCTTGAGTGCACTTTCACAGTTGATGTCCTTGCTGCATCTCTGGGGCTGGCTTGTTACTGAAACATTGTGAAGGCGGATCCCCACAGGTAGGTGTAATTTTACCTGAAGGTACAACTGATGGTATTAGCACCAATCAGGGCCGGGATTCTCCCCTACCCGGTGGGGCGGCGGGTCCCGGCGTAGCGGAGTGGTGCCAACCACTCCGGCGTCAGGCCTCCCCAAAGGTGCGGAATTCTCCACACCGACTGGTGCCAAAACCGGCGCCAACGGCCTTTGGCGCCCGCCGCCCGATGTTGGGGCTGGCTGAAAGGCCTTCGCCAGTCCGCGCATGCGCCGGTGCGTCAGCGGCCGCTGATGTCACCACCGGCGCATGCGAGGTAGAGGCCGTGGCGGCGGCAGAAGAAAAAGAGTGCCCCCATGGCACTGACCCGTGCCTCCTGTAGCTGGAACCAGAATGGCTGCAGCACCAGAGACCTCACACTTTTATACACCGCCTACTGGGCGGAGCCAGCAGGCAGGGATTTACCATTGTACCTCTAATATACGGGCAGTGCCGTAATACATATAATATACCACAAGTGGTGTTCACCACAATGCCTCTTGCTCCAGTGAGGTACCTACACTCATGACTGTCGATGTGGGTGTGAGAGTCCCTGAAGCTGGATACTAAATCCCTTTGTGCAACCTGACTTATCTGATAGCTCTTCCTCAGCAACAAAGCTCACCATGCTAACACTTCCATTGGAACTAACTGAACAAGAAATAAAAAGCTGTTACAGCAAAAGGTCTGTGGAAACTTCATTAACAAAAAGAAAGCGTGCGCAAAAACATGCCCGAAAATTGTTTATTTCGTTTTACCATTCCCTACAAATGAACTGGTTAGGCCAATATAATTGCCCTTGACAAGGCGGTATTTAGCCACCTTTGTGAATCCACATGAGTGGTTTGCTGGAACATTTCAGAGGGCAGCTCAGAGAAAACCACATTGGTGTGGGCAAGAGTCATAAATACACAGGAAATTTCCTTTGGGAGGCATTAGTAAATTTTTTTTTTGTTGCAACAATCCAATACCTTCACACTAGTTTTTTTTATTCAATTAACTGAATTTAAATTTCTCAGCCCCCATTGGGATTGAACACATGACTCATTTTAGACCCTTGGATTCAAAGTTGAATAACATAGTCAGTGTGCCACCATTCTCAAAGGGTTTCTCCCTGCTCACCACTCCATTGGAGTTTCACCCCAATTGTTTCCACGTGTGTGGAGTGGAGCTGGAAGTCACAGCTTTCTAACTTAGCTGTGAGGGTGTTACCACCTGAAGCACAATTGGAAAGGGAGAAATGACGGTACGCTTGACAAGGAGCTTTGGGTAGAGGCAAATCTCAAATTTCAAACCCTGGACCAAAATTGCTGAATTCAACTTCTATTTCCTTATATCCCATGCTTCAAAACAAATCGATCGAGGTAGTGGCTGGTTTAGCTCACTCGGCTAAATCGCTGGCTTTTAAAGCAGACCAAGCAGGCCAGCAGCACGGTTTGATTCCCGTACCAGCCTCCCCGGACAGGCGCCGGAATGTGGCGACTAGGGGCTTTTCACAGTAACTTCATTGAAGCCTACTCGTGACAATAAACGATTTTCATTTCATAGTGCCGCTCCAATAATACACTGAATTCCAGACCGGAAAACAAATACAAATTCTGTTGTCAAGGTGGCAAACTGGTTTGGGGGATTTGGTAAAGTACCAGTTTTGCCAGATTGTCTGGAACACAGAGGTCATATTTGTGAATCACTCACACATGTCTTTTGCCATGTCAAAGTGATAAGATATCTAAAGGCTGCCACTTAATTATCCAACCTGGGGGGGGTCAGCCTCCTGAGCTCCAGGCCATGAAAACAGAAAAAGAACAGTAAGTATTGACGTTTCTTTAGTTGTCTATCGGCCGACAATGATAGCACAGTTTTGTGTCCTGTTAGGTTTGAGAAATTGGACATCACTCCGAAAAGTGCTCAGAAGATCAAACCAGTTCTGGAAAGGTGGCTGACGGAAGCAGAAATCCGACATCGTGCAGGCATTCAGAACCTCACCGAGTTTGTGGGGAGTGAACCGTCAAAGAAACGGAAACGGCGGACATCTTTCACACCACAGGCCCTGGAAATCCTTAACGCTCACTTTGAGAAGAACACACATCCCACAGGTCAGGAAATGACAGAGATAGCCGAGCAGCTGAGCTACGACCGAGAGGTGGTTAGAGTGTGGTTCTGCAACAAGAGGCAGACTTTAAAAAACACCATCAAGAAACTGCAACAGAATGACTCAACAGGAACAGCTTCAGCCGAACAAATATCGGACTCCACGGTAAACACTGCTGTCACTGGCTGACCTGCAGAAGATTCTTTCAGTGAGTCGTTGCTATGTTTCTATAAATAACACTATTTATAGAGAATCATTTAGAGGGCAAGGATCAAGCAGAAACTCGGCTCACTGCATCCATACTGCCTACTGATGCACATTATGGTATATAGCTACTTAAATGGAGTCATTATAGTTACTCACAATAGTACATAAACTGCTGCATAATTATAGCACCCACAGGCTTTAGAATCAAATGTCACAATCTGTTATCAGTCCTTCTCCTTGTGTCATGTTACTTTGACTTTGTCACCAACTGAGCAAGAAAATAAAACTGTTCCGATCTTACCCTATGAAATAATACATTGGCGGATGTTAAAATGTCATCCTACTTTCCCAAGGCCTCAGCAATGTTATTCCGGGAGTAGTCAATTCATATAGACCAGTTCTGATGTTTAATCTGTGCCAGGTTACCTGCCCTCTAGCAGCACAGGTATAGGGGGCACTGCAATGTGTCTGAGAATCCTGGGATTGAGCAAGGAGAGATACTAACCATGGTTAGTGTGTCTGTTCCTGATCACTGTCCATGCCAGAAGCGTGCAGATCAGGTGAGAAACTAGGCTCAGCTATGGTTGTGTAGCCTATTGAGAATCAGGCCTTTATTTTAACCGGCTCCCCAACTGGATGGGCAGGATATTATCAGGGGAGAGGGTAAAAATCCCAGAAACGCGAATCGTGGCCTCAGCTAGTACAATATTAATGGCGGCGAATGTGCAGCTCGGGAGAGCCATGAGGCACATGTCTATCTGTAAATTGGGGTCCTGCTGTGATTTCAACTGGTGCACCATGCACACAGATTGACAAGATTGCTAGACTGACCCTGATTCAGGCCAATCTATTCTACCAAGATGCCAACGTGACGTGCCAGTCTCTGTGCTGGTACCTGTTATGCCATCTGATGGTGCATCTTCAGGATGGATCATTTCCTCCAGGCAGCCTTCATTTTCTGAAGCTGGGGTCATGATGCTGCTGTGAGGGCCCTACAGTAGGATGAAAGGGTAAATATTTAGCTGGTAAGCAAGTGGAAATGTCCATGTGAAGCATCTTCCTGGTTGAAATATTTAAATGGCTGAAAGTCCAGTTGGTTGTGTCGGCTGAAATCAGTCACCCTGTCCTGTGGGTCTGCCAGCCTTACCATCATCAATGCTGAGGATGTTGCTGGTTCTGCTTGGAACCAAGGGCTGGTTTAGCACTGTGGGCTAAACAGCTGCCTTGTAATGCAGAACAAGGCCAGCAGCACGGGTTCAATTTCCGTACCGGTCTCCCCGAACAGGCGCCGGAATGTGGCGACTAGGGGCTTTTCACAGTAACTTCATTGAAGCCTACTTGTGACAATAAGCGATTATTATTATTGTTATGATGTGGAGATGCCGGCGTTGGACTGGGGTGAGCACAGTAAGAAGTCTTACAACACCAGGTTAAAGTCCAACAGGTTTGTTTCAAACACGAGCTTTCGGAGCGCAGCTCCTTCCTCGGGTGAATGGCGAGGTATGTTCCAGAAACATTTATATAGACAAAGTCAGAGATGCCGGACAATGCTTGGAATGCGAGCATTTGCAGGTAATCAAATCATTACAGATTCAGAGAGAGGGGTAACCCCAGGTTAAAGAGGTGTAAATTGTCTCAAGCCAGGACAGTTGGTAGGATTTCACAAGCCCAGGCCAGATGGTGGGGGGTGGATGTAATGCGACATGAATCCCAGGTCCCGGTTGAGGTCGCACTCATGTGTGCGGAACTTAGCTATAAGTTTCTGCTCGGCGATTCTGCGTTGTCGTGCGTCCTGAAGGCCGCCTTGGAGAACGCTTACCCGGAGATCAGAGGCTGAATGCCCTTGACTGCTGAAGTGTTCCCCGACTGGAAGGGAACATTCCTGCCTGGTGATTGTCGCACGATGCCCGTTCATTCGTTGTCGCAGTGTCTGCATGGTGGTACATTGGCAAGACCATGCAGACACTGGGATCTGCACACTGGTCTTGGCTTTGCCCCTGAACTCGTCACTTTATTCTGTTGCAAATCATTGGGATATGAATGGCGAGTGAGTATTGTTTGCTTCCTCTGAATATAGTAGATAAAGTGAAAGGGAGAATCAAACAATGTCATCAGAATGGGGTTGTCAAGCAATTATGGACAGTGGCCACAGTATGTAAATGAGCTGCCTAATGTTCCTGCGTTACCACAGTGACTGTACACTCCAAAAGTTTTTTGAGATTTGCCGAAGAACCTTGAGGTGGATTAAGCATGTAAAATAGGTATGAAAAGGTCACGTGAAACTATACATGAAGTTACATTTTCAGGCGAGGATGGGAGAAAATTGCTCAACCACTTTTATTCCTCGGTTAGATTTCACTTTGTAACCACATGAATCATCTCTTGCTGCAACTGTGCAGCATCCTTCAGCAAGCACGAGTTTGGAGGATTGAAGTTTGCAGAAGATTGAATTTTAGTAACATTTTAATTGATATGATAGATTAATTGTTGAAAAATATTGCCAGCAAGAATTTAAGATTAGCTCGTCAATAAGTTAGAAATATTGTTCATAATCATGACACTGATATAAGATCAGTCTCAGTCCTGGCTCAGATCAAATCATCTGTTTCAAATAGATCTCAAACTTTATTTTCGATATCAGCTTGGAATAGCGTATGTTCAACTTTCCAAATTTCATTTGGTGTGCAAGTGTGTACTCCAAACAAACCTTCCTGACCTTGGAGGGTAAGCGAGGGACATCTCCCAAATCAACAGGATTGCTGAAAAGTGACCCAGTATCATCAATCTGTTTATTTCCTCTCGTGTTAAGATGCTCCACTTACAGATGAAAAATCACTTTGACCTGACCCAAAATAGAAACGTTTTTATGACAAAATTGTGGACAACACTGGGGCTAATGGTGTTGAAGTTACAAAGACAGTCGTGCTGCATCTAATATCTCTGAAACAGCCAGTCTGTGGGACTATCTGCAGGAAGCACTGATGCCGTAGACGATGGTTTTCTGGTCCACTCATCTGTACAGGTGAATGTTTTCCACTCATTGGAGCAGATTTGGCTTTGATGGCCAGTTGGCAGTTCTCCCAACTTTTTTATTGCCACTGACATTGGGCTGCGGAATGGTTCTCTCCATTTTACAATACTCCGCCGACGGAATGCTCCGCTTTACCGGCAGCATACCCAGGCCCAAAGGTTTCCCGACGGCGTGGGGGTGTCCACAATGGGAAACCCCATTGCCCAGCTGTGGAAACGGATAATCCCACTGCCTCGCTGGAAAACTGGGCTGGCAGGACGGAGAATCCCGCTGCCGGTGGGGACTCACTGGGAAACGGGGATGGGGGTAACGGAGAATCCCGCTGCCGGCG
>NC_052173.1:3864092-4027525 GCF_902713615.1 Scyliorhinus canicula | reverse complement strand
ATCAGACCTCAGATCAGCTTGGATAGGGCCTCAGATCAGCTTGGATAGGGCCTCAGATCAGCTTGGATAGGGCCTCAGATCAGCTTGGATAGGGCCTCAGATCAGCTTGGATAGGGCCTCAGATCAGCTTGGATAGGGCCTCAGATCAGTTGGATAGGGCTAGATCAGCTTTGATGCGGCCTCAGATCAGCTTGGATAGGGCCCTCAGATCAGCTTGGATCGGCCTCAGATCAGCTTGGATAGGGCCTCAGATCAGCTGGATAGGGCCAGATCAGCTTGGATAGGGCCCCAGATCAGCTTGGATAGGACCTCAGATCAGCTTGGATAGGGCCTCAGATCAGCTTGGATAGGGCCTCAGATCAGCTTGGATATGGGCCTCAGATCAGCTTGGATAGGGCTCAGATCAGCTGGATAGGGCCTCAGATCAGCTGGATAGGGACCTCAGATCAGCTTGGATAGGACTCAGATCAGCTTGGATAGGGCCTCAGATCAGCTTGATAGGGCCTCAGATCACTTGGATAGGGCCTCAGATCAGCTTGGATAGGGCTCAGATCAGCTTGGATAGGGCCTCAGATCAGCTTGGATAGGGCCTCAGATCAGCTTGGATAGGGCCTCAGATCGCTTGGATAGGGCTCAGATCAGCTTGGATAGGGCCTCAGATCAGCTTGGATAGGGCCTCAGATCAGCTTGGATAGGGCCTCAGATCAGCTTGGATAGGGCCTCAGATCAGCTTGGATAGGGCCTCAGATCAGCTTGGATAGGGCCTCAGATCAGCTTGGATAGGGCCTCAGATCAGCTTGGATAGGGCCTCAGGATCAGCTTGGATCAGACCTCAGATCAGCTTGGATAGGGCCTCAGATCAGCTTGGATAGGGCCTCAGATCAGCTTGGATAGGGCCTCAGATCAGCTTGGATAGGGCCTCAGATCAGCTTGGATAGGGCCTCAGATCAGCTTGGATAGGGCCTCAGATCAGCTTGGATGGGGCCTCAGATCAGCTTGGATAGGGCCTCAGATCAGCTTGGATAGGGCCTCAGATCAGCTTGGATAGGGCCTCAGATCAGCTTGGATAGGGCTTCAGATCAGCTTGGATCAGACCTCAGATCAGCTTGGATATGGCCTCAGATCAGCTTGGATAGGGCCTCAATCAGCTTGGATCGCTCAGATCAGCTTGGATAGGGGCCTCAGATCAGCTTGGATAGGGCCTCAGATCAGCTTGGATAGGGCTCAGATCAGCTTGGATAGGGCCTCAGATCAGCTTGGATAGGGCCTCAGATCAGCTTGGATAGGGCCTCAGATCAGCTTGGATAGGGCCTCAGATCAGCTTGGATAGGGCCTCAGATCAGCTTGGATAGGGGCTCAGATCAGCTTGGATAGGGCCTCAGATCAGCTTGGATAGGGCCTCAGATCAGCTTGGATAGGGCCTCAGATCAGCTTGGATAGGGCCTCAGATCAGCTTGGATAGGGCCTCAGATCAGCTTGGATAGGGCCTCAGATCAGCTTGGATAGGGCCTCAGATCAGCTTGGATAGGGCCTCAGATCAGCTTGGATAGGGCCTCAGATCAGCTTGGATAGGCCTCAGATCAGCTTGGATAGGGCCTCAGATCAGCTTGGATAGGGCCTCAGATCAGCTTGGATAGGGCCTCAGATCAGCTTGGATAGGGCCTCAGATCAGCTTGGGTAGGGCCACAGATCAGCTTGGATAGGGCCTCAGATCAGCTTGGATAGGGCCTCAGATCAGCTTGGATAGGGCCTCAGATCAGCTTGGATCAGGACCTCAGATCAGCTTGGATAGGGCCTCAGATCAGCTTGGATAGGGCCTCAGATCAGCTTGGATAGGGCCTCAGATCAGTTTGGATAGGGCCTCAGATCAGCTTGGATAGGACCTCAGATCAGCTTGGATAGGGCCTCAGATCAGCTTGGATAGGGCCTCAGATCAGCTTGGATAGGGCCTCAGATCAGCTTGGATAGGGCCTCAGATCAGCTTGGATAGGGCCTCAGATCAGCTTGGATCAGACCTCAGATCAGCTTGGATAGGGCCTCAGATCAGCTTGGATAGGGCCTCAGATCAGCTTGGATAGGGCCTCAGATCAGCTTGGATAGGGCCTCAGATCAGCTTGGATAGGGCCTCAGATCAGCTTGGATAGGGCCATCAGATCAGCTTGGATAGGGCCTCAGATCAGCTTGGATAGGGCCTCAGATCAGCTTGGATAGGGCCTCAGATCAGCTTGGATAGGACCTCAGATCAGCTTGGATAGGGCTCAGATCAGCTTGGATAGGGCCTCAGATCAGCTTGGATAGGGCCTCAGATCAGCTTGGATAGGGCCTCAGATCAGCTTGGATAGGGCCTCAGATCAGCTTGGATAGGGGCCTCAGATCAGCTTGGATAGGGCCTCAGATCAGCTTGGATAGGGCCTCAGATCAGCTTGGATAGGGCCTCAGATCAGCTTGGATAGGACCTCAGATCAGCTTGGATCAGACCTCAGATCAGCTTGGATCAGGCCTCAGATCAGCTTGGATAGGGCCTCAGATCAGCTTGGATAGGGCCTCAGATCAGCTTGGATAGGACCTCAGATCAGCTTGGATAGGGCCTCAGATCAGCTTGGATAGGGCCTCAGATCAGCTTGGATAGGGCCTCAGATCAGCTTGGATAGGGCCTCAGATCAGCTTGGATAGGGCCTCAGATCAGCTTGGATACGGCCTCAGATCAGCTTGGATAGGGCCTCAGATCAGCTTGGATAGGGCCTCAGATCAGCTTGGATCAGACCTCAGATCAGCTTGGATAGGGCCTCAGATCAGCTTGGATAGGGCCTCAGATCAGCTTGGATAGGGCCTCAGATCAGCTTGGATAGGGCCTCAGATCAGCTTGGATAGGGCCTCAGATCAGCTTGGATCAGACCTCAGATCAGCTTGGATAGGGCCTCAGATCAGCTTGGATAGGGCCTCAGATCAGCTTGGATAGGGGCTCAGATCAGCTTGGATCAGACCTCAGATCAGCTTGGATAGGGCCTCAGATCAGCTTGGATAGGGCCTCAGATTAGCTTGGATAGGGCCTCAGATCAGCTTGGATAGGGCCTCAGATCAGCTTGGATAGGGCCTCAGATCAGCTTGGATCGGACCTCAGATCAGCTTGGGTAGGGCCTCAGATCAGCTTGGATAGGGCCTCGGATCAGCTTGGATCAGACCTCAGATCAGCTTGGATCAGGCCTCAGATCAGCTTGGATAGGGCCTCAGATCAGCTTGGATAGGGCCTCAGATCAGCTTGGATAGGGCCTCAGATCAGCTTGGATAGGGCCTCAGATCAGCTTGGATAGGGCCTCAGATCAGCTTGGATAGGGCCTCAGATCAGCTTGGATAGGGCCTCAGATCAGCTTGGATAGGGCCTCAGATCAGCTTGGATAGGGCCTCAGATCAGCTTGGATAGGGCCTCAGATCAGCTTGGATAGGGCCTCAGATCAGTTTGGATAGGGCCTCAGATCAGCTTGGATAGGGCCTCAGATCAGCTTGGATAGGGCCTCAGATCAGCTTGGATAGGGCCTCAGGTCAGCTTGGATCAGACCTCAGATCAGCTTGGATAGGGCCTCAGATCAGCTTGGATAGGGCCTCAGATCAGCTTGGATAGGGCCTCAGATCAGCTGGATAGGGCCTCAGATCAGCTTGGATAGGGCCTCAGATCAGCTTGGATAGGGCCTCAGATCAGCTTGGATAGGGCCTCAGATCAGCTTGGATCAGACCTCAGATCAGCTTGGATAGGGCCTCAGATCAGCTTGGATAGGGCCTCAGATCAGCTTGGATAGGGCCTCAGATCAGCTTGGATAGGGCCTCAGATCAGCTTGGATAGGGCCTCAGATCAGCTTGGATAGGGCCTCAGATCAGCTTGGATAGGGCCTCAGATCAGCTTGGATAGGGCCACAGATCAGCTTGGATAGGGCCTCAGATCAGCTTGGATACGGCCTCAGATCAGCTTGGATAGGGCCTCAGATCAGCTTGGATCAGACCTCAGATCAGCTTGGATAGGGCCTCAGATCAGCTTGGATAGGGCCTCAGATCAGCTTGGATAGGGCCTCAGATCAGCTTGGATAGGGCCTCAGATCAGCTTGGATAGGGCCTCAGATCAGCTTGGATCAGGCCTCAGATCAGCTTGGATAGGGCCTCAGATCAGCTTGGATCAGGCCTCAGATCAGCTTGGATAGGGCCTCAGATCAGCTTGGATAGGGGCTCAGATCAGCTTGGATAGGGCCTCAGATCAGCTTGGATAGGGCCTCAGATCAGCTGGATAGGGCCTCAGATCTGCTTGGATAGGGCCTCAGATCAGCTTGGATCAGACCTCAGATCAGCTTGGATAGGGGCTCAGATCAGCTTGGATAGGGCCTCAGATCAGCTTGGATAGGGCCTCAGATCAGCTTGGATAGGGCCTCAGATCAGCTTGGATAGGGCCTCAGATCAGCTTGGATAGGGCCTCAGATCAGCTTGGATAGGGCCTCAGATCAGCTTGGATAGGGCCTCAGATCAGCTTGGATAGGGCCTCAGATCAGCTTGGATAGGGCCTCAGATCAGCTTGGATCAGACCTCAGATCAGCTTGGATAGGGCCTCAGATCAGCTTGGATAGGGCCTCAGATCAGCTTGGATAGGGCCTCAGATCAGCTTGGATAGGGCCTCAGATCAGCTTGGATAGGGCCTCAGATCAGCTTGGATAGGGCCTCAGATCAGCTTGGATAGGGCCTCAGATCAGCTTGGATCAGACCTCAGATCAGCTTGGATAGGGCCTCAGATCAGCTTGGATAGGACCTCAGATCAGCTTGGATCAGACCTCAGATCAGCTTGGATAGGGCCTCAGATCAGCTTGGATAGGGCCTCAGATCAGCTTGGATAGGGCCTCAGATCAGCTTGGATAGGGCCTCAGATCAGCTTGGATCAGGCCTCAGATCAGCTTGGATAGGGCCTCAGATCAGCTTGGATAGGGGCTCAGATCAGCTTGGATAGGGGCTCAGATCAGCTTGGATAGGGGCTCAGATCAGCTTGGATAGGGCCTCAGATCAGCTTGGATAGGGCCTCAGATCAGCATGGATAGGGCCTCAGATCAGCTTGGATCAGACCTCAGATCAGCTTGGATAGGGGCTCAGATCAGCTTGGATAGGGCCTCAGATCAGCTTGGATAGGGCCTCAGATCAGCTTGGATAGGGCCTCAGATCAGCTTGGATAGGGCCTCAGATCAGCTTGGATAGGGCCTCAGATCAGCTTGGATAGGGCCTCAGATCAGCTTGGATCGGACCTCAGATCAGCTTGGATAGGGCCTCAGATCAGCTTGGATAGGGCCTCAGATCAGCTTGGATAGGGCCTCAGATCAGCTTGGATAGGGCCTCAGATCAGCTTGGATAGGGCCTCAGATCAGCTTGGATAGGGCCTCAGATCAGCTTGGATAGGGCCTCAGATCAGCTTGGATAGGGCCTCAGATCAGCTTGGATAGGGCCTCAGATCAGCTTGGATAGGGCCTCAGATCAGCTTGGATAGGGCCTCAGATCAGCTTGGATAGGGCCTCAGTCAGCTTGGATCAGACCTCAGATCAGCTTGGATAGGGCCTCAGATCAGCTTGGATAGGGCCTCAGATCAGCTTGGATAGGGCCTCAGATCAGCTTGGATAGGGCCTCAGATCAGCTTGGATGGGGGCTCAGATCAGCTTGGATAGGGCCTCAGATCAGCTTGGATCAGACCTCAGATCAGCTTGGATAGGGCCTCAGATCAGCTTGGATAGGGCCTCAGATCAGCTTGGATATGGCCTCAGATCAGCTTGGATCAGACCTCAGATCAGCTTGGATAGGGGCTCAGATCAGCTTGGATAGGGCCTCAGATCAGCTTGGATAGGGGCTCAGATCAGCTTGGATAGGGCCTCAGATCAGCTTGGATAGGGCCTCAGATCAGCTTGGATAGGGCCTCAGATCAGCTTGGATAGGGCCTCAGATCAGCTTGGATAGGGCCTCAGATCAGCTTGGATAGGGGCTCAGATCAGCTTGGATAGGGCCTCAGATCAGCTTGGATAGGGCCTCAGATCAGCTTGGATAGGGCCTCAGATCAGCTTGGATAGGGCCTCAGATCAGCTTGGATAGGGCCTCAGATCAGCTTGGATCAGACCTCAGATCAGCTTGGATAGGGCCTCAGATCAGCTTGGATAGGGCCTCAGATCAGCTTGGATAGGGCCTCAGATCAGCTTGGATAGGGCCTCAGATCAGCTTGGATGGGGCCTCAGATCAGCTTGGATAGGGCCTCAGATCAGCTTGGATAGGGCCTCAGATCAGCTTGGATAGGGCCTCAGATCAGCTTGGATACGGTCTCAGATCAGCTTGGATAGGGCCTCAGATCAGCTTGGATAGGGCCTCAGATCAGCTTGGATAGGGCCTCAGATCAGCTTGGATAGGGCCTCAGATCAGCTTGGATAGGGCCTCAGATCAGCTTGGATAGGGCCTCAGATCAGCTTGGATAGGGCCTCAGATCAGCTTGGATAGGGCCTCAGATCAGCTTGGATCAGACCTCAGATCAGCTTGGATAGGGCCTCAGATCAGCTTGGATAGGGCCTCAGATCAGCTTGGATAGGGCCTCAGATCAGTTTGGATAGGGCCTCAGATCAGCTTGGATAGGACCTCAGATCAGCTTGGATAGGGCCTCAGATCAGCTTGGATAGGGCCTCAGATCAGCTTGGATAGGGCCTCAGATCAGCTTGGATAGGGCCTCAGATCAGCTTGGATAGGGCCTCAGATCAGCTTGGATCAGACCTCAGATCAGCTTGGATAGGGCCTCAGATCAGCTTGGATAGGGCCTCAGATCAGCTTGGATAGGGCCTCAGATCAGCTTGGATAGGGCCTCAGATCAGCTTGGATAGGGCCTCAGATCAGCTTGGATAGGGCCACAGATCAGCTTGGATAGGGCCTCAGATCAGCTTGGATAGGGCCTCAGATCAGCTTGGATCAGGCCTCAGATCAGCTTGGATAGGGCCTCAGATCAGCTTGGATAGGGGCTCAGATCAGCTTGGATAGGGCCTCAGATCAGCTTGGATAGGGCCTCAGATCAGCTTGGATAGGGCCTCAGATCTGCTTGGATAGGGCCTCAGATCAGCTTGGATCAGACCTCAGATCAGCTTGGATAGGGGCTCAGATCAGCTTGGATAGGGCCTCAGATCAGCTTGGATAGGGCCTCAGATCAGCTTGGATAGGGCCTCAGATCAGCTTGGATAGGGCCTCAGATCAGCTTGGATCAGACCTCAGATCAGCTTGGATAGGGCCTCAGATCAGCTTGGATAGGGCCTCAGATCAGCTTGGATCAGACCTCAGATCAGCTTGGATAGGGCCTCAGATCAGCTTGGATAGGGGCTCAGATCAGCTTGGATAGGGCCTCAGATCAGCTTGGATAGGGCCTCAGATCAGTTTGGATAGGGCCTCAGATCAGCTTGAATAGGACCTCAGATCAGCTTGGATAGGGCCTCAGATCAGCTTGGATAGGGCCTCAGATCAGCTTGGATAGGGCCTCAGATCAGCTTGGATAGGGCCTCAGATCAGCTTGGATAGGGCCTCAGATCAGCTTGGATCAGACCTCTGATCAGCTTGGATAGGGCCTCAGATCAGCTTGGATAGGGCCTCAGATCAGCTTGGATAGGGCCTCAGATCAGCTTGGATAGGGCCTCAGATCAGCTTGGATAGGGGCTCAGATCAGCTTGGATCGGACCTCAGATCAGCTTGGATAGGGCCTCAGATCAGCTTGGATAGGGCCTCAGATCAGCATGGATAGGGCCTCAGATCAGCTTGGATCAGACCTCAGATCAGCTTGGATAGGGCCTCAGATCAGCTTGGATAGGGCCTCAGATCAGCTTGGATAGGGCCTCAGATCAGCTTGGATAGGGCCTCAGATCAGCTTGGATAGGGCCTCAGATCAGCTTGGATAGGGCCTCAGATCAGCTTGGATAGGACCTCAGATCAACTTGGATAGGGCCTCAGATCAGCTTGGATAGGGCCTCAGATCAGCTTGGATAGGGCCTCAGATCAGCTTGGATAGGGCCTCAGATCAGCTTGGATAGGGCTTCAGATCAGCTTGGATCAGGCCTCAGATCAGCTTGGATAGGGCCTCAGATCAGCTTGGATATGGCCTCAGATCAGCTTGGATCAGACCTCAGATCAGCTTGGATAGGGCCTCAGATCAGCTTGGATAGGGCCTCAGATCAGCTTGGATAGGGCCTCAGATCAGCTTGGATAGGGCTTCAGATCAGCTTGGATCAGGCCTCAGATCAGCTTGGATAGGGCCTCAGATCAGCTTGGATCAGACCTCAGATCAGCTTGGATAGGGGCTCAGATCAGCTTGGATAGGGCCTCAGATCAGCTTGGATAGGGCCTCAGATCAGCTTGGATAGGGCCTCAGATCAGCTTGGATAGGGCCTCAGATCAGCTTGGATAGGGCCTCAGATCAGTTTGGATAGGGCCTCAGATCAGCTTGGATAGGGCCTCAGATCAGCTTGGATAGGGCCTCAGATCAGCTTGGATAGGGCCTCAGGTCAGCTTGGATCAGACCTCAGATCAGCTTGGATAGGGCCTCAGATCAGCTTGGATAGGGCCTCAGATCAGCTTGAATAGGGCCTCAGATCAGCTTGGATAGGGCCTCAGATCAGCTTGGATAGGGCCTCAGATCAGCTTGGATGGGGGCTCAGATCAGCTTGGATAGGGCTTCAGATCAGCTTGGATCAGACCTCAGATCAGCTTGGATAGGGCCTCAGATCAGCTTGGATAGGGCCTCAGATCAGCTTGGATAGGGCCTCAGATCAGCTTGGATAGGGCCTCAGATCAGCTTGGATAGGGCCTCAGATCAGCTTGGATAGGGGCTCAGATCAGCTTGGATAGGGCCTCAGATCAGCTTGGATAGGGCCTCAGATCAGCTTGGATAGGGCCTCAGATCAGCTTGGATAGGGCCTCAGATCAGCTTGGATAGGGCCTCAGATCAGCTTGGATAGGGCCTCAGATCAGCTTGGATAGGGCCTCAGATCAGCTTGGATAGGGCCTCAGATCAGCTTGGATAAGGCCTCAGATCAGCTTGGATCAGACCTCAGATCAGCTTGGATAGGGCCTCAGATCAGCTTGGATAGGGCCTCAGATCAGCTTGGATAGGACCTCAGATCAGCTTGGATAGGGCCTCAGATCAGCTTGGATAGGGCCTCAGATCAGCTTGGATAGGGCCTCAGATCAGCTTGGGTAGGGCCTCAGATCAGCTTGGATAGGGCCTCAGATCAGCTTGGATCAGGCCTCAGATCAGCTTGGATAGGGCCTCAGATCAGCTTGGATAGGGGCTCAGATCAGCTTGGATAGGGCCTCAGATCAGCTTGGATAGGGCCTCAGATCAGCTTGGATAGGGCCTCAGATCAGCTTGGATAGGGCCTCAGATCAGCTTGGATCAGACCTCAGATCAGCTTGGATAGGGCCTCAGATCAGCTTGGATAGGACCTCAGATCAGCTTGGATAGGGCCTCAGATCAGCTTGGATAGGGCCTCAGATCAGCTTGGATAGGGCCTCAGATCAGCTTGGATAGGGCCTCAGATCAGCTTGGATAGGGCCTCAGATCAGCTTGGATAGGGCCTCAGATCAGCTTGGATAGGGCCTCAGATCAGCTTGGATAGGGCCTCAGATCAGCTTGGATAGGGCCTCAGATCAGCTTGGATAGGGCCTCAGATCAGCTTGGATAGGGCCTCAGATCAGCTTGGATAGGGCCTCAGATCAGCTTGGATAGGGCCTCAGATCAGCTTGGATAGGGCCTCAGATCAGCTTGGATAGGGCCTCAGGTCAGCTTGGATCAGACCTCAGATCAGCTTGGATAGGGCCTCAGATCAGCTTGGATAGGGCCTCAGATCAGCTTGGATAGGGCCTCAGATCAGCTTGGATAGGGCCTCAGATCAGCTTGGATAGGGCCTCAGATCAGCTTGGATAGGGCCTCAGATCAGCTTGGATAGGGCCTCAGATCAGCTTGGATGGGGCTCAGATCAGCTTGGATAGGGCTTCAGATCAGCTTGGATCAGGACCTCAGATCAGCTTGGATAGGGCCTCAGATCAGCTTGGATAGGGCCTCAGATCAGCTTGGATAGGGCCTCAGATCAGCTTGGATAGGGCCTCAGATCAGCTTGGATAGGGCCTCAGATCAGCTTGGATGGGGGCTCAGATCAGCTTGGATAGGGCTTCAGATCAGCTTGGATCAGACCTCAGATCAGCTTGGATAGGGCCTCAGATCAGCTTGGTAGGGCCTCAGATCAGCTTGGATAGGGCCTCAGATCAGCTTGGATAGGGCCTCAGATCAGCTTGGATAGGGCCTCAGATCAGCTTGGATAGGGCCTCAGATCAGCTTGGATAGGGCCTCAGATCAGCTTGGATAGGGCCTCAGATCAGCTTGGATAGGGCCTCAGATCAGCTTGGATAGGGGCCTCAGATCAGCTTGGATAGGGCTCAGATCAGCTTGGATAGGGCCTCAGATCAGCTTGGATAGGGCCTCAGATCAGCTTGGATAGGGCCTCAGATCAGCTTGGATAGGGCCTCAGATCAGCTTGGATAGGGCCTCAGATCAGCTTGGATAGGGCCTCAGATCAGCTTGGATAGGGCCTCAGATCAGCTTGGATAGGGCCTCAGATCAGCTTGGATAGGGCCTCAGATCAGCTTGGATAGGGCCTCAGATCAGCTTGGATAGGGCCTCAGATCAGCTTGGATAGGGCCTCAGATCAGCTTGGATAGGGCCTCAGATCAGCTTGGATAGGGCCTCAGATCAGCTTGGATAGGGCCTCAGATCAGCTTGGATAGGGCCTCAGATCAGCTTGGATAGGGCCTCAGATCAGCTTGGATAGGGCCTCAGATCAGCTTGGATAGGGCTTCAGATCAGCTTGGATAGGGCCTCAGATCAGCTTGGATAGGGGCTCAGATCAGCTTGGATAGGGCCTCAGATCAGCTTGGATTGGGCCTCAGATCAGCTTGGATAGGGCCTCAGATCAGCTTGGATAGGGCCTCAGATCAGCTTGGATAGGGCCTCAGATCAGCTTGGATAGGGCCTCAGATCAGCTTGGATAGGGCCTCAGATCAGCTTGGATAGGGCCTCAGATCAGCTTGGATAGGGCCTCAGATCAGCTTGGATAGGGCCTCAGATCAGCTTGGATAGGGCCTCAGATCAGCTTGGATTGGGCCTCAGATCAGCTTGGATAGGGCCTCAGATCAGCTTGGATAGGGCCTCAGATCAGCTTGGATAGGGCCTCAGATCAGCTTGGATAGGGCCTCAGATCAGCTTGGATAGGGCCTCAGATCAGCTTGGATAGGGCCTCAGATCAGCTTGGATCAGACCTCAGATCAGCTTGGATAGGGCCTCAGATCAGCTTGGATAGGGCCTCAGATCAGCTTGGATAGGGCTTCAGATCAGCTTGGATAGGGCCTCAGATCAGCTTGGATAGGGCCTCAGATCAGCTTGGATAGGGCCTCAGATCAGCTTGGATAGGGCCTCAGATCAGCTTGGATAGGGCCTCAGATCAGCTTGGATAGGGCCTCAGATCAGCTTGGATAGGGCCTCAGATCAGCTTGGATAGGGCCTCAGATCAGCTTGGATAGGGGCTCAGATCAGCTTGGATAGGGCCTCAGATCAGCTTGGATAGGGCCTCAGATCAGCTTGGATAGGGCCTCAGATCAGCTTGGATAGGGCCTCAGATCAGCTTGGATAGGGCCTCAGATCAGCTGGTTTAAATGGCTGATGGGAAGTTATTTAATTTGAAAATATATCCGTTTTGATGAAGGAACCCAAATGAAAAGTAAACGTTTTGCTTGGACGCGCGATCCAATGGCCACGCTACGCCAGAAAAGCAGCTCGTCTCTTGCAGAGTAGCCGATGGAAGCCGGGAGATCTGCCCCCAGGATCTACCCAGCTTGCCACTCCTTGCGTGATCCAACACTATCCCGGGAAACGTTGTGATGTGAATCCGGCCCATTGTGGGTGGGATCACTTTTTGGCAAATCTACATATTAGAACGAGGTAGTCAGCCTGACTCTCACTGTGCAGATTCCTGAGGAACCTGAGGCTTTGGGATTCACCCCCTTCACCACAGAGACCTCGGGTGGGCGGCGTTCAGCACTGGTACACACAAACCAGGGGCAGACAGAATGCCACTCATGGGGGGGTCTCCCAGGGGATTGGTGGCCCCTAGCTGCATGTCCTTTGGGCAAGGTGGTACCCTGGCAGGGCCAGCCTGGTACATTGCCACCTGGGTGACACTGCCAAGCTGGCATGTTATGTCTGAGTGATCGAGCCGGGGTGCCTGCTGTGAGTGTTAGGAGGGGCTGAGAACCCTCTCATAGTGCGTTCGGGCGGGGAGGGGGGGAAAGTCGGGGATTATTTTGAGGGCCTTGGAAAATGGCGCTCCCCACTGGACAAATCTGGGCTCTGTGCGGCCTCAGCCGTGTGTTCCCTGTTCAGGCCCCTTACACAACACGAGTCACGTTGAATAGCCATGTGTTTCCCAGCACTGTGTGTGCCGGGAAACACGCGGCTAAATGTGCTCGCTCGGGGACTTTGTTCTCTTTTGGGAGAACCTTGTTTTCAGCTGCTTTGCACTTTCTGGTTCTATTTCAAAATTCCGACTTGTGTAATTTTCTTCTAATCCTTGCATGGAAATGATTTCTCCTGCTACTTCCACTGTGATCCCAGGGATCATTCGTGTCCGAGAGTCCTAGATGTTTACAGCCGGCACAGTTATATGTATTACTTCCCCTGCCACCTGCTTAGTTTGAAATACCACCTTGGTGGTTTGCGTTACCTGCAGATGGCTGACTGGCTGTATGCTGGTCCCTCTGCAGCACTCAGTGCCTGTCCAACCTGGGTCTGCGTCAGTCCAAGGGACAGTCGACGGATCTTAAAATTCTTTGCAAATTCACGAATCTCTTCCAGGTTTATTCCATCCACTTCAGTGGGTGCACTTTGAGGCTCTAAGAAAATCGAAAGAGATAATATTCCCAGATCAGATTCTTTTGACAGCCAGCAATTCAATTTGTTGCGAATTGAGGTTACTTCAACCAGAACTTTGACATTGTTAGACAGCAGCTTTAGCTTGTCCAACCCGCAGAGAGTTAAAATTAGCCAAATACTCACTGATCCCACAGGAGATGGTTTTAAAGGGTCTTTGCCAGAGGCAGATGCTGTGACCAGGGCAGTTTTGTCACCTGCCACAGCAAGTTAAAAACCAAGGCTTTGCAGACCAGAACTATAAACACTCGTCAGTATACCACTGCCAGACATAGAAATTTCCTCACAATGTCTGCCAAACACCAGCAAGGCAGTGCTGGCCGAGTGACATTAGTACATAGAACATACAATGCAGAAGGAGGCCATTCGGCCCATCGAGTCTGCACCGACCCACTTAAACCCTCACTTCCACCCTATTCCCGCAACCCAATAACCCCTCCTAACCTTTTTGGACACTAAGGGCAATTTATCATGGCCAATCCACCTAACCTGCACGTCTTTGGACTGTGGGAGGAAACCGGAGCACCCAGAGGAAACCCACGCAGACACGGGGAGAACGTGCAGACTTCACACAGACAGTGACCCAGCGGGGAATCGAACCTGGGACCCTGGCACTGTGAAGCAACAGTGCTAACCACTATGCTACCGTGCTGCCCTGTGTGTATTTTTGCTGCACTCGTCACCCAGAGACCCAGGGTAATAGAGACACTGATATCATAGGATTTACAGTGCAGAAGGAGGCCATTCGGCCCATCGAGCCTACACCGGCGCTTGGAAAGGGCACCCCATTTAAGCCCACAACACCACTCCATACCCGTAACCCAGCAACCCCACCCAACCGCTTTGGAAATTAAGGGCAATTTATCATTGGCCAATCCACCTAACCTGCACATCTTTGGACTGTGGGAGGAAACCGGAGCACCCGGAGGGAACCAACGCACACACGGGGAGAACGTGCAGACTCCGCACAGACAGTGACCCAAGCCAGGAATCGAACCTGGGACCCTGGAGCTGTGAAGCGACAATGCTAACCACTGTGCTACCGTGCTGCCCCTAATGCTCTGGGGAATCACAACAGATGGTGGAATTCGAATGTTTAATGATGACCATAAAGTGATTGTTGCTTGTTTTAAAAACCCTTCAATTCACTCATGGGGAAATCTGCTGTGCTTACCCGGTCTGGCCTACATGTGACTCCAGACCCACAGCAACGCGGTGAACTCCAAAATGCCACTCAGTTCAAGGACAATTCGCGAAGGGCTATAAATGCCTCGCCAGCAACGCCCACATTTCATGAATGAATTTGAAAAATGACATAATGATGAGTTTCAGCATAAAGGTGAAGGAAATTGAGGCAGAAGATGACCTTACAGACCACGGGTACTCATTGACACAGCTTTAGCCCCAAATTTCCTGGGATTTATACTTTTCTGGTGGCTGCTAAAATCCAGGCTTGGCGGGGTGAGAGGTCACCTTATGCTAACATGTCCTGGGCGAGGAGGAATTTCCAAACTTTGCAGATCCATCTCTGAAGTTCTGTCGCAACATTTTTCCAGGTCTTTGATTTGTTTCTTCCTGACATTTACAGTTTTCCTGGGTTTTCCTCAGAGTTTTGACCTTCCACCTCTCAAAACTGTTCATAAGGACCCAGGAGCTGAAAAGGTCTTTTCAACAGGTATCCCTGTATTCAGTTGGAGAGATGCAGGAGAGGATGTAGATCCATTAAATGAAGCGCCATGAGAAGACGACACCATCAACTCCCCCACAGTGTGTATACAGACAAGCAAGGATGTGCAAGGATTAGTCAGAAGAGCAATGCATGTGGAGCCAGAGCCGAATGAGGGAAGTAATTGGCTACTAGTGTGAAACTCTGCAGGAAGGCCTGAAGACACAGTCTACTTCCTGCAAGGTTATCAGTCAAGACGTAGATCACCACGCTGCTTGATTTTTACTATTCCAGATTGATACAATCATCCAGGCCAGCCAGGCCATAGCAATACGAACTGCAGAGTTGTAAGGGCCTGGATTTGATGGGTAACAAATGCCCACTTCCCATGTGTATTTGAATTCATTCAAAATGGCAGATCCAGTGCTCAGCTGAGATGTCAATCTGGAGCACAAGGTGTCGGGCTATGGAATGAATCCACATAAAGCTTCAGTTTCATTCATTTAACAGGAGGGGGTTCTGCTTGTTAAACATCTGTTTCTTTTTAAAGTATGCAGTTATTTTTCCCCCCAATTAAGGGGCAATTTAGCGTGTCCAATCCACCTAACCTGCACATCTTTGGGTCATGGGGGTGAGACACACGCAGACACGGGGAGAATGTGCAAACTCCACACGGACAGTGACCCAGGGCCGGGATCGAATCCGGGTCCTCGGTGCCATGAGACAACAGTGCTAACCACTGCGCCACGTGCTGCCTACTGCTTGTTAGGTTAGGTGGATTGGCCATGTTAAATTGTCCCTTAGTGATAGAAATTGTCTATTCCAGTCAGATATAAGAGGTTTAAATGAGAACTCATTCAGTGCAACTATAGCTGGGAATCCGCTAAGGGTTAATCCAGATAACACTCTCTAAATTCTTTCTCAGGTTTTACATTTTGCAAACAGCGAGAGACTGAAGGTTAATGACACCAACTAGCAAAGAGACCCTATTGTATGTTACCGCTTTCCCAGCCTGGACAGTTCTGTTTCCATGGTAATACACAGTCTAAGGTCACAATGCCCTGATGGCTGTGTTGTTTTCTAATTAATGTTGAGATGCAGGTGTCAATTATTTGGAAAATTGGCAAGCGATGGAATGTAAAATTCACACCAACTTATTTAAATACATATCTCTCTCAAAATTGACAGACAGACACTTTGGTTGAATTGAGTGAATTATAAATTAGTTAAAACCAATCAGAGATGAAAAGGAGACGAAACTTTAAGATAATAATCTTCTTAAAAATCACTTGTCGGGATGGGAAAATCCATTCTGGAATCAATCTACTTCTTTCTGAAACTTGTTTTCTTTGCTTGCTTTTGCTAAATCGCCATCTTTCTTTTGTTTAAATCAATCAGTAATTTTGTACTGTGTATCATGATTTGAAGAATAACCAAGATTTGTAATTGAATGAAAACTCAACTAGTGTCTTCGCTAAAAACAATCAACCTGAAGCCGGCAGACCCTCAGCTATTTCTCAATTCTCCAGCCCAAACAATTCCACCACAGGCGGAGTCAGGATTAATTCAGACCCCGACTATACTTACACCTAGCCCGCCCAAATTAAATTTGATGGCAATGCCACCTTTATCAGCTCCGACATTGCCGCCAGCTGCTGCTGCCATGGTGACTATGAATCCTCTGACACAGACTACACAGCTGTGGTCCGGCCAACATACCCCATGTCCGGGCCGGGTTCGATGGCCCTTGTCCTCACGAATGCTCAACCTCAGCTAGTCCCCACACCCGCCTGCAATGCGAGTGTAGTCGGCCAAAACACCCAGCTAACCCCGATTCAAGGGCCTCTCGACACAGCTTCAGCAGGCTCTGAGATTGTTATCACTACACGAGGCGCTGAACAAAGGAAACTAGTTCGCTCGGACGATGGCAGTGACGCAAAAAACGACCCTGCTGGCAGGACTGGGACATTACGACTCGCCCCATTACGCACCAAAGAGTTACGGTTGAAGCGACCGAAACATCTGAAAACGACGTAACAATCACTAAATCTCAATACGCCCGACATTGGGTCCATGATCCGGCAGAGCCCGATCATGTTGATCGCTGGGCCAAACAACTCTCGCACCCTAAGAAGGCAGGGGGTTAGCCACCTGGGATCAGCTACAGCGCTTACAGAATATTTACCGTCTCCATCCGTTAGATGGGGTACAGGTTCTGTCTGTGATGGTTAAGGCCCGTGATAGTCAAATACTCTTGAAAGAAGTTCGGTTAGCCCTAGGCGGGTGATGATTTACAAAATCTGGAAGCGGGTTGGCAGGCAATTAAAGAATGGCTATTAAGATTCAACCCACCTAAAACTGACAGGGGAAAAGTAACATCCTGTGTTCAAAAGCATTTGGAGAATCTCCCAGACTATGAGGAAAGGTTTCAAACAGTTTGGAGGGAGCATTCCGGAATGGAATTCCAGGTAGGAGGGAGGACCCGCGCTTACTTCCTATTGTTATTTTGATGGCTTCCATCTGGATAGGCCCAGTAACCCAGGCCCTTCTGGGCATGGATATACTAGCCCAATTAAATTCTTCTCTTAATTTTGAGAATGGAAAAGTCACATGGTCCATCAGACATCTCAAAAAGAGCCAACTGGAGAACCACTCAATTTGGGCCAAGGACAAAAATGGCTGTGGCCTATTAAACATGGGAGCAGCATCCTTCACTGGAGTAGCACCACCATGTACCAAACAGTACCCTAATAACCCCTCCTCAATAGAGGGAATACTACCTGTACTGAAGCAATTGGAAGACAGAGGAGTAGTAGCGCAAGTTCATAGTTCATCAAACAGTCCAGTGTGGCCTGTCAAGAAGGCTAATGGCACATGGCGCCTGACTATTGACTATGGAAGGGCCAACAAATACATTGTCAGAAAAGCTCCTTTGGTAGCCGATCCATCCACCATCTTTAATGCCTTAACACCAGACCTTCAATGGTTTTCAGTTATAGACATGGCCAATGGCTTTTGGTCAGTGCCACTGGCAGAGGGGGTGGTTTGCTTCCACCATCAGACAACAACAATACACATGGACCAGACTACCACAACGATTTCACAACAGCCCTACTGTTTTCCACATGGCTCTACAGGACCACCTGAGGGAACTGCCTGATATGCCTTCCACCATTATCCAGTACGTAGATGACATCCTAGTGGCCTCCATTGATGAAGAAGACCATGAAAGAGAATTGTGTGTCCTTTTAGACCATCTTAGCTACAATGGACTCAAAGCCAGCCTTGCCAAAGGACAAATTTCCCAGGATGAAGTTGTCTACTTAGGTCAGAAAATATCTAAAGGCAAAAGGGAACTTACTCTGCCATCAAAGCCGCCAAAGAGCCTACAACTGTCCAGGAGGTGAGATCCTTTTTGGGACTATGCAATTTTAACAGAAATTGGATTGATTCATTTACTCAGATAGCTCAACCATTGAATGACCTCTTAAAAGGCAACGAAAATCAAAAGACACGGTTGACCTCACAACGGAACAGGGAGAGTCATTCTTGAAGCTGAAACAGGCTCAGCACTTGCTCCAGGAATTCCAAACAATGGAAAACCTTTCACCATGTTTGTTCATGAGAAAGAAGGGTACATGACAACAGTACGAGCCTAAGAACATGGTGACCAGCTAAGACCTGTAGGATACTACTCCGTCAAACTGGACAATGTGGCCCTGGCATATGGCAGCTGCCTCAGAGTCATGGAAGCCACATGTTGAGCCGTGACGGCGACAGCAGGCCTTGTCCTAGATCAGCAATTGACCATCACATGTCCCCATGCAGTCCATTCTCTACTCTCCATGAACAGAGTATCACACGTTACATCAGCCAGGTGGACAGCAGTTTTGGAAGCAGCTAATCTTCACTTCCACTGTGCAAGCCCCGTAAATCCATCATCTTTGCTCCCGCTTCCCGAGGAGCAAAAGGGTGGAGAAGAAGAGGAACATGACTATATGGAAGTAACAGAGGAAATGAAGGAGGCATGCCTGGTAGAAGAACCACTACAAAATCCAGATTTGGGTCTATTTACAGATGATTCCTCCTTTATTGACAAGGTATCAGAAAGGCTGGATGGGCAGTCACAAATAATGGCAAAAGGAAGTTTGTCCCCAGGAACATCAGCTCAACAGGCCGAATTGAGGGCACTAGCAGAAGCATGTCGCCGTGTAGCAAAAGATCAAACAGTTAACATCTGTACCGACTCCAGATACGGTTTTGGAGTAGCCGATGATTTTGGCCACTTGTGAAGAAAAAAAGAGGATTCCTCACCACAGCAGGGACACCTATCTAAAATGGGAAGGAAGACCAAAACCTCCTAGAAGCCATGGCTTTGCCAAAAGAAGTATCTATTCTCAAGTGTAAGGCCCATACTCAAGGAAACACTAGAGAAGCACAAGGAAACACCCTTGCAGACCAAACAGCAAAGGAAGCTGCCTCCCAGTGGGATTCTTCAGCAGAACCAAGACACATCTACAAATTGGGAGTGACCAATTTATTACAAGATCTATGTGAAATGCAACATAACTCTACTCGAGAAGAGCAATGGTCATGGTTAGACTCAGGTATCCAGTGGTATGATGATGATATTTGGAGACAAGTTCAGACGGATGAACCAGTTCCACTACAGGCACTGATGCCATTTCTGACCCAACAGATCCATTCATGGGGACATCTATCACCTCAACAGATGGTGGTTCGATTCCAGAGAAGTTGGTACTGCAAAGGATTAAAAAAACATGCACAATTGGTGTCAAACCGTTGTGTAACCTGTTAAAAAAAGAACTTGGAACACATAACATCAATACCTCAACTAAAAGCTCCTGAAGGATCATTCCAGAACATACAGGCCGATTACATCAGCCTTCCTGCATGTCAAAGATACACTGACGTCCTTGTAATAGTGGATAGGTTCTCTCGATGGGTCGAGGCTGCTCCAGCCAGGAGGGCTACAGCCACCCATACAGCCAAAGTCAGATACAAAGGCTATATTCCCAGATGGGGAGTACCAGCTAGCATCGACTCAGACAATGGAACCCACTTTACAGGTGCTGTTTGCCAGGGGGTACGCAGGTTATAGAACATCGATTGGAATCGACACTGCCCTTATCATCCAGAATCATCAGGACAAGTGGAACGCATAAACCGGACTTTAAAAGAACACTTACATAGAATTACATAGAATTTACAGTGTAGAAGGAGGCCATTCGGCCCATCGAGTCTTCACCGGCTCCCGGAAAGAGCACCCTACCCAAGGTTAACACCTCCACCCTATCCCCATAACCCCACCCAACACTAAGGGCAATTTTGGACACTAGGGGCAATTAATCATGGCCAATCCACCTAACCTGCACATCTTTGGACTGTGGGAGGAAACCGGAGCACCCGGAGGAAACCCACGCACACACAGGGAGGATGTGCAGACCCCGCACAGACAGTGACCCAAGCCGGAATCGAACCTGGGACCCTGGAGCTGTGAAGCGATTGTGCTATCCACAATGCTACCGTGCTGTCCAAATACAATCAAGAAGGCATGAATTGGGTTCAAGCCTTGGCACTAGTATTGTGCAGTATAAGAGCAACCCCAAACAGAACAACAGGCCTAAGCCCATTTGACGTTATCACAGACAGACTCATGTCCCTGCCGGGAACTATTGACTTAAGAAAGGCAGACTGTCATCTGATAAGTGATGCTTTACTCAGTTATTGTCAAAACTTAACAAATGCTGTCAGTTCTGCTTTCCAACAGGTGTCGGAAACTCCAGCGCGAACCATTAGGGGCCAAGTGGGAGGGCCCCTATCAAGTGGTACTCACAACCCAGTCAGCTGTGAAACTCCAAGGAAAGAAATCCTGGATTCACGCGTCACACGTGAAATGCGCGTGCAAAAATCCAAATGTGTAAAAATGTTTGCCACAATATTGATTTTCAGTTACATGTTTGCGAGAGACTTTAACGTCTTGAAGTACTGGGTGTGTTCTTCTATCCCTACCAATTCCCAAGTAGGTATCCCACTGCAGCCTGTTCCTTTTACTTTATCCCAAATGGTACATTTTCCAAAATCATGACCATACCCTTCCCAAATGTGGAGATACCAGACTACAAAAAATGAGAAACGATGAGGTTAAGAGATGGCAATCTGCAGGCCACCCATTAAACACTTTGAAGGGATGGTACCAACATATCAATAATCCAGTCCGACACCACCCCAAGTAACCCTCCCAACTGGTCATAATCATACTGAGACCATATGTTTAATTAACTATAATTATAGTCAAGTTTGTATTTTAACAAAAGTTCACCAGTAGACAAAGCTGACAAATAAAGTTTAACAAAACTTTGCCAAAAAGCACAGCCTGAATCTCTGTTATTTGGGAACTAAGAAGGGATAATGTATATCCAGGGTTCCAAATAGACACAGAGATCCATCACTTAGTGTCCAAAGATGTGCAGGTTAGGTGGATAGGCCATGCTAAATTGTCCCTTAGTGTCCAAACATGTGCAGGTTAGGTGGATTGGCCATTATAAATTGTCCCTTAGTGTCCAAAGATGTGCAGGTTAGGTGGATTGGCCATTATAAATTGTCCATTAGTGCCCAAAGATGTGCAGGTTAGGTGGATTGGCCATTATAAATTGTCCCTTAGTGTCCAAACATGTGCAGGTTAGGTGGATTGGCCATGCTAAATTGCCCCTTAGTGTCCAAAGATGTGCAGGTTAGGTGGATTGGCCATGCTAAATTGTCCCTTAGTGTCCAAAGATGTACAGATTAGGTGGATTGGCCATTATAAATTGTCCCTTAGTGTCCAAAGATGTGCAGGTTAGGTGGATTGGCCATTATAAATTGTCCCTTAGTGTCCAAAGATGTACAGGTTAGGTGGATTGGCCATGCTAAATTGCCCCTTAGTGTCCAAACATGTGCAGGTTAGGTGGATTGGCCATGCTAAATTGCCCCTTAGTGTCCAAACATGTGCAGGTTAGGTGGATTGGCCATTATAAATTGTCCCTTAGTGTCCAAAGATGTACAGGTTAGGTGGATTGGCCATTATAAATAGTCACTTAGTGTCCAAAGATGTGCAGGTTAGGTAGATTAGCCGTGCTAAATTGTCCCTTAGTGTCCAAAGATGTGCAGGTTAGGTGGATTGGCCGTGCTAAATTGTCCCTTAGTGTGGTTTTACCAACTTCAACAAGACGTCCCAACTCCTGTATTCAATATTCTGACCAATAAAACCCAGCATGCTGATTGCCTTATTCACCACCCTGTCCACCTGCAACTCCACCTTCAAGGAGCTGTGAACTTGTAACTCCGAGATCTCTTTGTTCTCTAACTCTCCGCAACTCCCTACCATTAACTGAGTAGGACCTGCCCTGATTTGATTTACCAAAATGCATCACCTCACATCAATCCAAATTAAACTCCATCTACCATTCAGCAGCCCAATTGGTCAAAGTCCTGTTAGAGATAGAGATAGAGAAATACAGCACAGAACAGGCCCTTCGGCCCACGATGTTGCGCCGAACTTTTGTCCTAGGTTAATCATAGAATTTTGGACAATTTGTCATGGCCAATCCACCCAACCTGCACATCTTTGGACTGTGGGAGGAAACCGGAGTACCCGGAGGAAACCCACGCAGTCACGGGGAGGATGTGCAGACTCCACACAGACAGTGACCCAAGTCGAAATCGAACTTGGGACCCTGGAGCTGTGAAGCAATTGTGCTATCCACAATGCTACCGTGCTGCCCTTAAGAAGTTAACCTACACTCCCTTATTCTACCCTAATCCAAGTACCTATCCAATAGCCGTTTGAAGGTCCATAAATTTTCCGACTCAACTACTACCACAGGCAGTGCATTCCATGCCCCCACTACTCTCTGGGTAAAGAACCTACCTCTGACATCCCCTCTATATCTTCCACCATTTATCTTAAATTTATGTCCCCTTGTAATGGTGTGTTCCACCCGGGGAAAAAGTCTCTGACTATCTACTCTATCTATTCCCCTGATCATCTTATAAACCTCTATCAAGTCGCCCCTCATCCTTCTCCGTTCTAATGAGAAAAGGCCTAGCACCCTCAACCTTTCCTCATAAGACCTACTCTCCATTCCAGGCAACATCCTGGTAAATCTCCTTTGCACCTTTTCCAAAGCTTCCACATCCTTCCTAAAATGAGGTGACCAGAACTGCACACAGTACTCCAAATGTGGCCTGACCAAGGTTTTGTACAGCTGCATCATCACCTCACGGCTCTTAAATTCAATCCCTCTGCTAATGAACGCTAGCACACCATAGGCCTTCTTCACAGCTCTATCCACTTGAGTGGCAACTTTCAAAGAACAATGAACATAGACCCCAAGATCTCTCTGCTCCTCCACATTGCCAAGAACCCTACCATTAACCCTGTATTCCGCATTCAGATTTTGCAATCTTATATAACCTTCTTCACTATCCACTATGCCACCAATCTTGGTGGCATCTGCAAACTTACTAACTATGCCTCCTCCTCATCTGGAGTATTGTGTACAGTTTTGATCTCCTTCTCTGAGGAAGGATATTCTTGCTCTAGAGGGAGTGCAGCGAAGGTTTACCAGATTGATTCCAGGGATGGCGGGACTGTCATATGAGAGATGCACTAGAACATAGAACAGTACAGCACAGAACAGGCCCTTCGGCCCTCGATGTTGTGCCGAGCAATGATCACCCTACTTAAACCCACGTAACCCGTATACCCGTAACCCAACAATCCCCCCATTAACCTTACACTACGGGCAATTTAGCATGGCCAATCCACCTAACCCGCACATCTTTGGACTGTGGGAGGAAACCGGAGCACCCGGAGGAAACCCACGCACACACGGGGAGGACGTGCAGACTCCACACAGACAGTGACCCAGCCGGGAATCAAACCTGGGACCCTGGAGCTGTGAAGCATTGATGCTAACCACCATGCTACCGTGAGGCCCAACTAGCTTGGGATTGTTTTCGCTGGAGTTCAGAAGAATGAGGGGGGAATCTCATAGAGACTTATAAAATTCTAACAGGACTAGACAGGGTAGATGCAGGAAAGATGTTCCCAATGGTGGGTGTGTCCAGAACCAGGGGTCACAGTCTGAGGATTCAGGGTAAACCATGTCGGACAGAGATAAGGAGACATTTCTTCACACAAAGAGTGGTGAGCCTGTGGAATTCATTACCACAGGAAGTAGTTGATGCTAAAACTTTGAATATATTCAAGAGGCGGCTGGTTATAGCACTTGGGGAGAATGGGATCGAAGGCTATGGGGAGAAAGCAGGATTAGGCTATTGAGTTGGATGATCAGCCATGATCGCGATGAATGGTGGAGCAGGCTCGAAGGGCCAAAAGGCCTCTTCCTGCTCCTATCTTCTATGTATCTATGTATAACAGTGGACCCAGCACCGATCCCTTAGGCACACCGCTGGTCACAGGCCTCCAGTTTGAAAAACAACCCTCCACAACCACCCTTTGGCTTCGGTCATCAAGCCAATTTTGTATCCAATTGGCTACTTCGCCCTGGATTCCGTGAGATTGAACCTTTTGCAACAACTTACCATGTGGGTACCTTGTCAAAGGCCTTGCTAAAGTCCATGTAGACAATGTCAACTGCACTGCCCTCATCTACCTTCTTGGTCCCCCCTTCAAATAACTTAATCACCAACATGTCCACCTGCGATCTATTTGAACTCCATCGAGAACAATCCCAACCTTGTCAATCTCTCCTCATATGACAGTCCCGCCATCCCTGGAATCAGCCTGGTAAACCTTCGCTGCTCCCCCTCTTGAGCAAGAACATCCTTCCTCAGAGAAGGAGACCAAAACTGCCCACAATACTCCAGGTGAGTTGGTGAGGTAAGCTTTTCTTTCCGTTTGCTCTCTCCACCCTTCCATCACCTCTAACCTGTGAAAATCAGGTCAGCTTTTTCTTTCTCTCTGTAATTGTCAAGTGGATAAATGGAAGGGATGGCAGAGAGGGCAGTGCACTGTTCCTCCTGCAGGATGTTCGAGGTGAGGGACACCGTCAGTGGCCCTGCTGATTTCACCTGCGGGAAGTGCACCCAACTCCAGCTCCTCAGAGACCGTGTTGGGGAACTGGAGCTGGATGAACTGAGGATCATTCAGGAGGCAGAGGTGGTTATAGATAGGAGCGACAGGGATGTAGTTACTCCTGAGAATGAAGGTAGCTGGATGACATTTAAAAGGAGGGTAAGAAGCAGTCAGTGCAGGGATACCCTGCGGTTACTCCCCTCTATAACAGGTACACCGTTTTGGAGGTCAGCTACAGTGACCAGGTCTGTGGCACTGAGTCTGTCCCTGTGGCTCAGAAGGGAAGGGGGGAGATTAGGAGAGCAATAGTTGTTGGGGACTCGATAGTTAGAGGTGCAGATAGGCAGTTCTGTGGCAACGATAGAGACTCACGGTTGGTGTGTTGCCTCCCGGGTGCCAAGGTCCGTGACGTCTCTGATCGTGTTTCCAGGATCCTTCAGGGGGAGCAGCCACAAGTCGTGATCCACATCGGTACCAACGGCATAGGTAGGAAAAGGGACGGGGATGTAAAACAGGAATTCAGGGAGCTAGGGTGGAAGCTGAGAGCCAGGGCAGACCGTGTTGTCATCTCTGGTTTGTTGCCGGTGCCACGTACTAGTGAGGTGAGGAACAGGGAGAGAGTGCAGTTAAACACGTGGCTACAGGAATGGTGTAGGAGGGAGGGTTTCAGGTACGTGGATAATTGGAGCGCATTCTGGTGTAGGAGGGAGGGTTTCAGGTACGTGGATAATTGGAGCACATTCTGGTGTAGGAGGGAGGGTTTCAGGTACGTGGATAATTGGAGCACATTCTGGTGAAGGTGGGACCTGTATAATCAGGACGGGTTACACCTGAACCAGAGGGGCAACAATATCCTGGGAGGGAAATATGCTATGGCTCTTCGGAAGGGGGGGGGGGGGTTTAAACTAATTTGGCTGGGGGATGGGAAACTGATTTGTAGTCCAGGAGATAGCATTGCTGGAGTTCAGGAAGTTGAGGGTCATGCAGTACTGAGGAAGGTACCAAGGTCACAAGAGTGGACCTGCAGGTCTGAAGGTGGTTTGAAGTGAGTCTACTTCAATGCGAGGAGCATCAGGAATAAGGTTGGTGAGCTTGAAGCATGGATTGGTACCTGGGACTACGATGTGGCCATTACGGAGACGTGGATAGAACAGGAATGGTTGTTGGAGGTTCTGGGGTTTAGATGTTTCAGTAAGATTAGGGAAGGTGGTAAAAGAGGTGGAGGAGTAGCATTGTTTTTTTAAAATATAAATTTAGAGTACCCAATTATTTTTTCCAATTAAGGGGCAATTTACCCTGCACATCTTTGGGCTGTGGGGGTGAAACCCACGCAAACACGGGGAGAATGTGCAAACTCCTCACAGACAGTGACCCAGGGCCGGGATTCGAACCCAGGTCCCCAGCGCCGTAGGCAGCAATGCTAACCACTGTGCCACCGTGCTGCCCGAGTAGCATTGTTAATCAAGGATAGTATAATAGCTGCAGAAAGGCAGTTTGAGGAAGACCTGTGTACTGAGGTAGTGTGGGCTGAAGATAGAAATAGGAAAGGAGCGGTCACTTTGTTAGGAGTTTTCTATAGGCCCCCAAACAGTAACAGAGATGTGGAGGAAAAGATTGCAATGCAGATTTTGGATAGGTGCGGTAGTCACAGGGTAGTTGTCATGGTGACTTGAACTTTCCAAATATGGATTGGAACCACTATAATTCGAATAGTTTGTATGGGGCTGTTTTTATCCAGTGTGTGCAGGAGGGTTTCCTCACACAATATGTGGATAGACAGACAAGAGGCGGGGCCACATTGGATTTGGTACTGGGGAATGAACCGGGCCAAGTGTTAGATTTGGTTGTGGGAGAGCACTTTGCTATCTCCAAAGTGGAGATTCCACAATTCATTGACTTTCTCTATAGCAATGGAGAGGGATAGGAACATACGGCAGGGCAAGGTTTATAACTGGGGGAAGGGTAATTACGATGCGATTGGGCAAGAAATGGGGAGCATAAGATGGAAACAGGAACTGTCAGGGACAGGCACAGTTGAGATGTGGAGCAAATACTGTGTGTCCTTGATAGGTATGTCCCTGTCAGGCAGGGAGGAAATGGCCGTGTGAGGGAACCATGGTTCACAAAAGAGGTTGAATGTCTTGTCAAGAGGAAGAAGGGGGCTTATGTAAGGATGAGAAAACAAGGTTCAGTTTGAGCACTTGAGGGATACAAGATAGCTAGGAAGGAGCTCAAGAAATAGCTTAGGAGAGCTGGGAGGGGGCATGAGAAGTCCTTGGCGGGTAGGATCAAGGAAAACCCCCAAGGCTTTTTACACTTATGTGAGGAATAAAAGAATGACCAAGGTGAAGTTAGGGCTGGTCAGGGACAGTAGTGGGAACATGTGCATGGAGTCTGAAGATATAGGAGAGGCCCTAAATGAATACTTTTCTTCAGTGTTGACAAAGGAGAGGGGCCATGTTGTTGAGGAGGATAGTGTGATACAGATATATATTTGGAAGGAAGATGTGTTAGAAATGTTGAAAAGCCTGAGGATAGATAAGTCCCCTGGGCCTGATGGGATATATCCTAGGATTCTTTGGGAGGCGAGGGATGAGATTGCAGAGCCTTTGGCTTTGATCTTTATGTCCTCACTGTCTACAGGAATAGTGCCAGAAGACTGGAGCGAGGCGAATGTTGTCCCCTTGTTCAAGAAAGGGAACAGGTATAACCCTGGGAATTATAGGCCGGTTAGTCTCACTTCGGTCATAGGTAAATTATTGGAAAGGGTCCTGAGGGATAGGATTTACGATAATTTGGAAAGATACAGCTTAATCCAGGATAGTCAGACGGATTTGTGAAGGGTAAGTCTTGCCTCACAAATTTGATTGTATTATTTGAGGAGGTAACTAAGTGTGTAGATGAACTGCTCTACCTTCATCTATGTACTTAGTTGATGTCGTATACATGGATTTTAGTAAGGCGTTTGATAAGGTGCCCCATGGTCGGCTCATGCAGAAAGTAAGGAGGCGTGGCACAGAGGCAAATATGTCCGATTGGATCAGTAACTGGCTATCACATAGAAGACAGAGGGTGGTGGATGGGAAATTTTCATCCTGGAGCCCAGTGACCAGCGGTGTACCACAGGGATCAGTGCTGGGTCCTCTGCTATTTGTGATGTTTATCAATGACTTGGAGGAGGGGGCTGAAGGGTGGGTCAGTAAATTTGCTGATGACACCAAGATTGGTGGAGTAGTGGATGAGGTGGAGGGCTGTTGTAGGCTGCAAAGAGACATTGATAGGATGCAGAGCTGGGCTAAAAAGTGGCAGATGGAGTTTAACCCTGATAAGTTTGAGGTGATTAATTTTGGTAGGAAAAATTTGAATGTGGATTACAGGGTTAATGGCAGGGCTCTGAGGAATGTGGAGGAGGAGGGATTTCTCGGAGTTCATGTCCACAGATCTCTGAAAGTTGCCACCCAAGTGGATAGAGCCGTGAAGAAAGCCTATAGTGTGTTAGCATTTACACGTGAGAACACCACCCACCAGGTACGCGGTACATACTCGTGCGACTCGGCCAACGTTGTCTACCTCATACGCTGCAGGAAAGGATGTCCCGAAGCGTGGTACATTGGCGAGACCATGCAGACGCTGCGACAACGAATGAACGGGCATCGTGCGACAATCACTAGGCAGGAATGTTCCCTTCCAGTCGGGGAACACTTCAGCAGTCAAGGGCATTCAGCCTCTGATCTCCGGGTAAGCGTTCTCCAAGGCGGCCTTCAGGACGCGCGACAATGCAGAATTGCTGAGCAGAAACTTACAGCCAAGTTCCGCACACATGAGTACGGCCTCAACCGGGATCTTGGATTCATGTCGCATTACATTCACCCCCCACCATCAGGCCTGGGCTTGTGAAATCCTACCAACTGTCCTGGCTTGAAACAATTCACATCTCTTTAACCTGGGATTACCCCTATCTCTGGATCTGTAAAGACTCAATTACCTGCAAATGCTCACATTCTAAGTATTGTCCAGCATCTCTGACTTTGTCTATATATACGTTTCTGGAACATACCTCTCCATTCACCTGAGGAAGGAGCTGCGCTCCGAAAGCTCGTGTTTGAAACAAACCTGTTTGACTTTAACCTGGTGCTGTAAGACCTCTTACTGTGCTCACCCCAGTCCAACGCCGGCACCTCCACATCATTTATTAACAGGGGGAATGAGTTTAAGAGCTGCAAATTTATGCTGCAACCGTACAAGACCTTGGTTAGACCACATTTGGAGTATTGTGTGCAGTTCTTATCACAAACCACCTTCAAGATACGGTGACCGCAATGAACTGATGCTAATTTTCCCCGCAACAGCCAATCAGCAGCTCCACTGTACTGCCCTCTGCTGGATGCTTGCCTTCACTTGAACACGGTGGGTGTCTTGCTCAGGTACACGTTCTGGATGCAGTGACAGCAATGCACTGATGCAAATTTTCCCCGCAACAGCCAATCAGCAGCTCCGCTCTACTGCCCTCTGCTGGATGAGTTGGCATTGAGTGTGTGAAGGGCCATGGGTGGGGGAATGAGTTGGTATTGAGGTGGTGTGGAGAGGATGAGGGGCCGTGGGAAGTGGCTCGACAGGGGGCCTAACAACACCTCATAGAACTGGCACAAATTCGTACAGAACAAAGTCGTACAGAGCAAATGCAGACCTGCTAACCAGCCCGCTTCGGCTCTCACCTGAACCTGTGGCTGCCTCGGATTTGCTTCTAGGGTCAGCGGGCGAGCCAGTGATTGGAGAGGCTGGGACTGTCCTCCTTGGAGAGTAGAGGGCGAAGGGGAGGTTTGATAGAAATGTTCAACATCATGAGGAGCTGGACAGAGTAGATAGGAGAAATTTCCTGCTCCTAAAAGGATCAAAAACGAGAGGGCACAGATTTGGAATGTGCTGCCTGGAAGTGTGGTGGAGGCAGGTTCAATCGAGGCATCTGAGACGGCAATCGATGATTATCTGAATAGAAATAATGCGCAGGGGTCCAGGGAGAAGGCAGGGAAAAGGCACACGTCATGTTAGCAGGCACGATGGGCCGTAACAATTCTGTGATTCTGTGATCTCCATCCCGCATCCACTCCCCACCCCAGAGTGAACAATTGCACAGTCCAGGGCACTTTTAAAATCGAGGGGAGTTTGAAATTTCTCGATTTGAGCTCCCTCCTGAGGTCTCCAAAATCTGCCATAAAACCGTGTGAAATGGGGCAGAGGAAGAAAGGGATCTGGGGATTTAGACACAGAGATCCGGAAAAAGTAACACATGCATGCGTTTACTGGACTTGTCAATTGTAAGTAGCTACATTAATTGATGGTTTGAGATTCAGTTGGAAGTAGTGAAACTTGATAACTCAATCAAGTGACTGCATATTAGTACCAGATAATATTTTTGACAGTTTTTGTCGATTACTTACTGCTGACTAGCTGTCCCACACTAGCAGTGGAGGGCGTGTTGCATTGTGTAACGGGTTCAGTTGGTGCAGCGGCTGTAGTTGATGTCACAGTGGGTTCAGTTACAGCGGCCATTGTCTGGAACGTTTGTACCTGAGTGAAAAGGAGTAAAAATACTGTTGAGCAATGTTCATGTGATTTCCATTTAACACCAGCCACTTTGCTGAAACACACATGGGCTATCCTGAAGAGAGTGGCCGGGTGCAGCATTAGATTTCGAAGTGTGGTAAGGAGCGAGAATTGCTGCGAGCTTCCCGGCGTTTGGCCCAGCGAGGCCGGCAACTCTGCCTGGGACGAGGTGGTGGCGGCCAGCAGCTCGGGCAGTGTGACCAGGAGGACTGGCCTCCAGTCTCGTGAGAAAGTCAACAACCTGTGGTAGTATGACTAGAGGTACTACGGAACCTGGGAGTGTGAGCTACCATTGGTGGAGAAGTTGGTGGAGAAGGCTCGCTGCTCATTGGCCCAATTTGCATTTCATTGGTTGGAATGTAAGGTAGCTCCGCCCAGTGAGGCGGGGTATAAGAACCCATGTTTCCCAGCAGCCGGCCTCTTTCTGTACTCAAGCTGCTGGGGAAACATCTTGTTGATTAAAGCCTTCAATCTGGACTACATCCTCGTTTCAGTAGTTATTGATCGTGCATCACAACCTACACAAGGCAGCACGGGTGAGTTGACAACAATGCTCCCCCACCCCCCACACAAGAGACGTTTCCGCTCCCACGTGGGCATCCACCCCCCCAACTCTCCATGCAGCCCCCAACCCTCCCTCCAACCCCCTCAACCCTTCCTTCACCCCCCCCCCCACTCTCTCCGTGTATCCTCAGGAGAAGCTCTCCCACAATCACCGGGAGAGATGGCAGAGGAATGACGGGCATCCGATGGGAATGGCCGAGGTGGTGTGGAGCTTGCCCCAGTCTCAGGTGGGCATTGCCGAGCTGCAGCAGACCATGGCCCAATCACTGAGGAACATCGCCGAGGGTGTCGACACCATGATGCTGACATCGGGGAGCCGCCAGGGCTGGCAGCGCCAGGTGATGCAGGGGCATCGAACCAGCTGCCCCTCGTCCCAAGGTGAGCCTCGGGGCCCGATGGAGGGGGTGCTGGGTGCCAACCCGGATCCATCCCCCATGGAGTGGGGATAGTGGCTACCAGCTCCCCCGAGTTCCACCCCTTTGCTGAGGGAGTGTCTCCATCCAGCACACGGTACACGACTGCGCATGCACCGTCAACAAGTGAGCCGGGGCACTCTGGCCCCAGGGGAAGCCCGTCAGGGACATCATAGGCCACAGGACTAGGTAAGCAGCTGGCTGCCTCCACCTCAGTGTGCGTCCTGGGGGGACACCGCAACGTAGTGGTCGTGTTAGGAAGGTTGAACACGTTGAGGATCACTGAGGGCATCGGGGGTGGGGGGAGAGTGTGCAGCACCATCGGGAGAGTGGGACCCCTGTGACACATTAAAAACCTTTTGACCGGGTCCTCAGGGTGTGGGACGGGATCCAGCACATGGGCCACCGCCTCCAGAACATACAACATAGAACAGTACAGCACAGTACAGGCCCTTCAGCCCACGATGTTGTGCCGACCATTTATCCTAATCTAAGATCAACCTAACCTACACCCCTTCAATTTACTGCTGTCCATGTGCCTGTCCAAGAGTCACTTAAATGTCCCTAATGACTCTGACTCCACCCCCTCTGCTGGCAGTGCATTCCACACACCCACCACTCTCTGTGTAAAGAACCTCCCTCTGACATCTCCCCTATACCTCCCTCCAATCACCTTAAAATTATGTCCCCCTCGTGACAGCCATTTCCGCCCTGGGGAAAAATCTCTGGCTATCCACTCTATCCATGCCTCTCATCACCTTGTCCACCTCTATCAAGTCACCTCTCTGCCTTCTTCACTCCAGTGAGAAAAGTCCGAGCTCCCTCAACCTTTCTTCATAAGACATGCCCTCCAGTCCAGGCAGCATCCTGGTAAATCTCCTCTGTACCCTCTCCAAAGCATCCACATCCTTCCTATAATGAGGCGACCAGAACTGGACACAATATTCCAAGTGTGGTCTAACCAGGATTTTATAAAGCTGCAGCAAAATCTTGTGGCTCTTAAACTCAATCCCCCTGTTAATGAAAGCCAACACACTATACGCCTTCTTAACAACCCTATCAACCTGGGTGGCAACTTTGAGGGATTTATGTACGTGGAACCCAAGATCCCTCTGTTCCTCCACACTTCCAAAAATCCTGCCTTTAAACATGTATTCAGCATTCAAATTCAACCTTCCAAAATGAATCACTTCACATTTAGCAAGGTTGAACTCCATCTGTCACTTCTCAGCCCAGCTCTGCATCCTGTCAATGTCCTGTTGTAGCCTGCAACAGCACTCAACACTATCTACAACTCCCCAACCTACGTGTCATCGGCAAACTTACTAACCCACCATTCCACTTCCTCATCCAAGTCTTTTATAAAAACCACAAAGAGCAGAGGTCCCAGAAAAAGATCCTTGCGGGACACCACTGGTCACCGACCTCCAGGCGGAATACTTTCCATCCACTACCACTCGCTGTCTTCTTTCGGCCAGCCAATTCTGTATCCAGACAGCCAGATTTCCCTGTATCCCATGCTCTCTAATTTTCTGAATGAGCCTACCATGGGGAACCTTATCAAATGCCTTACTGAAATCCGTATACACCACATCCACTGCCCGACCTTCATCAATGTGTCTCGTCACATCCTCGAAGAATTCAATGAGGCTTGTGAGGCATGACCTGCCCCTCACAAAGCCAGGCTGACTATCTTTAATCAAACTATGTTTTTCTAAATAATCATAAATCCTATCTTTCAGAATCCTTTCTAATATTTTTCTCACCGCAGACGTAAGACTGATGGTTCTATAATTCCCAGGGATTTCCCTATTCCCGTTCTTGAAACAGGGGAACAACATTCGCCTCCCTCCAATCATCCAGTACTACTCCAGTGGAGAGTGAGGACGCAAAGATCATCGCCAATGGCGCAGCAATCTCCTCCCTCGCTTCCCGTAGTAACCTTGGGTATATCCCGTCAGGCCCAGGGGACTTATCTATCCTGATGCTTTTCAAAATTTACAGCACATCCTCCTTCTTAATATCAACCTGTTCGAGTCTATTAACCTGGTTCACGCTGTTCTCATGGGCAACAAGGCCCCTCTCTCCAGTGAATACTGAAGCAAAGTATTCATTTAGGGCCTCCCCCATCTCTTCAGACTCCAGGCACAAGTTGCCTCCACTATCCCTGATCGGCCCCACTCTCACTCTGATCATCCTCTTATTTCTCACATAAGTGTAGAATGCCTTGGGGTTTTCCCTAATCCTTCCCGCCAGGGCTTTTTGATGACCCTTCTAGCTCTCCTCAGTCCATTTTTGAGTTCCTTCCTGGCTTCCTTGTAAGCCTCTAGAGCCGTGTCAGATCCTTGCTTCCTCAACCTTACGTAAGCTTCCTTCTTCCTCTTGACTAGAAACTCCACTTCTCTTGTCATCCAAGGCTCCTTAACCCTACCATTCCTTCCTCGTCTCAGTGGGACAAAACTATTCAGCACTCGCAGCAAGTGCTCCTTAAACAATCCCCACATTACTGTTGTGCGTTTCCCCAAGAACAATTGTTCCCAATTTATGCTCCTCAGCTCCTGTCTAACAGCAGCATAATTTCCCCTCCCCCAATTAAATACCTTCCCATACTGTCTGTTCCTCTCCCTCTCCATGACTATGGTAAAGGTCAAGGAGTTGTGGTCACTGTCACCGAAATGCTTTCCGCATCTGAGACATCTGACACCTGGCCTGGTTCGTTGCCGAGCACCAAGTCCAATATGGCCACCCCCCCTAGTCGGCCGATCTACATATTGAGTCAGGAATCCTTCCTGTACACACCTGACAAAATCTGCTCCATCCAAACCATTTGCAGTAAGGAGGTTCCAGTCAATATTAGGGAAGTTGAAGTCACCCATGACAACAACCCTGTTACTTCTGCACTTTTCCAAGATCTGCCGCCCAATCTGTTCCTCTATCTCTCTGCTGCTATTGGGGGGTCTATAGAAAACTCCCAATAAAGTGACTGCTCCATTCTTGTTTCTGACTCCCACCCATACTGACCCAGTAGACAAACCCTCCTCAACTACCTCCTTTTCTGCAGCTGTGATGTACTCCCGAATTCACAGTGCCACTCCCTCTCCTCTTTTACCTCCCTCCCTATTCTTCTTAAAACATCTAAACCCGGAACATCTAACAGCCATTCCTGCCCCTGTGAGATCCATGTCTCCGTAATGGCCACAACATCGTAGTTCCAAGTACTGATCCATGCTCTAAATTCATCTCCCTTATTCCTGACACTCCTTGCATTGAAACAGACACTTTAACCCATTCCACTGAGTACAACTTTGCCCTATCAACTGTCTATCCTTCCTCACAGACCCGCTGCATACTATTTCTGCCTGTTCAACAGCTACCATATCCTCTGATCCATAGCTCTGGTTCCCATCACCCTGCCAAACTAGTTTAAACCCTCCCGAAGAGTCCAGCAAAGCATCTGCAGACACTGCTGCTGGCATCTCCGGCGTCTGGCTGCCCCGGCCTAGCAGCAGCAACACTCGGGGAAGTTCTGGGTCCAGAATCCCTGCCATAGCGTTCAATATCTGGAAGGCATTGGGAGAGGGTGTTGGACTAACAAACAGCGGTGGCTTCCACCCCGGGACCCTCAAATCCCCATTGATTCCTCCCCCCCAAACCCGCAACGCCCTGCCCACACACACTCGGCCGCAGTGGGGGCACCTGCTCACCAGGCCCCAGACCCTGCACCTGGACACCCGCACATAATTTCACCTGGACTGGGTGCTGGTGCCCTCCCCATTGCACTCACCCACCCTCCGGCCATGGACATGTCCCCAAAGCTGTGTCCATTCCCTGAGTGTTCTGATGTTGGATGTAGGTGTTGCCTTCCCCAGTATCCAGACAGCATGATCTGACTGATTGGGATGCTGCGCAATGACTGCCACGTGTTACATTGCCCGCCCACCCACAGGAATCCACTTGGGTTGTGTGAAGTGCTCACTTAACCACCATTGCCAATTTCCTATTAGCAATAGCCTTCAGCTACACAGCCAGAGGCTTCAGCAGTCGGTGGGGGTTATGGGTGGTCGATGTGTCAGATGGGCAGGGACAGGGGTTGCTCCTGGAACGGCGACACACGATCCAGGGGTTGGCATGATGGTGCAGCGCGCATTTGTCCCCCCCCTTCCCCCAGCGCCTCCCTCCCACCCTCCCATGGCGGCCCACTCGTGCAGAGGGTGCCCCTCCCCCCCCCCCCTCCCCCAGCCAAGGGTCCCCCACCCCCCGCCGAGCACTATGGTGGAAAGTCCAGTGCCCCTGGGCTCTTTGCCTCACTTCCTCTGCTCCCTGCAGAAGTCTTCCGCCAGGTTCACGTTTTTCAAAAGGAGTACTAATCGGCATGAGCATGGCCACTTGCTGGGGAGGCCGCTGAATCGCGGGAGGCAGTTGGATATGTGGTGGCTCTCGTTAATCGTATGGAAATGGAGCTGAAGTGATGAGAATTGGTTTCTTGTGCGATCCCGATTTTGCCGACGAGAACAGGCTGGTTGCTTCGCTAACTGTTTGGTGTGGATCTCATTTTTCAGCATCTCCCACAATTCACCGGCCTCATTACCATAAGACCATAAGGCATAGGAGCAGAATTAGGCCACTCGGCCCATCGAGTCTGCTCCGCCATTCAATCATGGCTGATATTTTTCTCATCATAACCTCTGATCCCCTTATTAATCAAGAACCTATCTATCTCTGTCTTAAAGACACTCAGTGAATTGGCCTCCACAGCCTTCTGCGGCAAAGAGTTCCACAGATTCACCACCCTCTGGCTGAAGAAATTCCTCCTCATCTCTGTTTTAAAGGATTGTCCCTTTAGCCTGAGATTGTGCCCTCTGTATCTAGTTTTTCCTACAAGTGGAAACATCCTCTCCCTGTCCACTCTATCCAGGCCTCAATGTGTCCTGTAAATTTCAATAAGATCCCCCCTCATCCTTCTAAACTCCAACGAGCACAGACTCAGAGTCCTCAAATGTTCCTCACACGACAAGTTCTTCATTCCAGGGATCATTCTTGTGAACCTCCTCTAGACCCTTTCCAAGGCCCAGCACATCCTTCCTTAGATACGGGGCCCAAAACTGCTCACAATACTCCAAATGGGGTCTGACCAGAGCCTTATACAGCCTCAGAAGTACAGCCCTGGTCTTGTATTCTAGCCACCTTGACATGAATGCTAACATTGCCTTCTTAACTGCCGACTGAACCTGCACGTTAACCTTCAGAGAATTGTGAACAAGTCCCTTTGTGCTTCTGATTTCCTGAGAATTTCCCCATTTAGAAAATAGTCTATGCCTAAATTCCTCCTTCCAACGTGCATAACCTCACAGTTTTCCACATTGCATTTCATTTGCCACTTCTTTGCCCACTCTCCTAGCTTGTCCAAGTCCTTGGTTTAGCTCACTCGGCTAAATCGCTGGCTTTTAAAGCAGACCAAGCAGGCCAGCAGCACGGTTCGATTCCCGTACCAGCCTCCCCGGACAGGCGCCGGAATGTGGCGACTAGGGGCTTTTCACAGTAACTTCATTGAAGCCTACTCGTGACAATAAGCGATTTTCATTTTCACTTCATTCTGCTTCCTCAATACAACCTGCCCCTCTACAGATCTTTGTAACATCTGAAAACTTAGCAACAGTGCCTTCAGTTCCTTCTTCCAGATCATTAATGTATATTGTGAACAGTTGTGGTCCCAACACAGACCCCTGAAGCACACCACTAGTCACCGCTGCCATCCTGAAAAAGACCCCTTTATCCTCACTCTCTGCCTTCTGCCAGTCAGCCAATCCTCTATCCATGCCAGGATCTTACCCTGAACACCATGGGCTCTTAACTTATTTAACAGTCTCCTATGCGGCACCTTGTCAAAGGCCTTCTGGAAATCTAAATAAATCACGTCCACTGGTTCTCCTTTGTCGAACTTCCTTGTTACCTCCTCAAAGAAATCTAACAGATTTGTCAGACATGACCTCCCTTTGACATAGCCGTGTGGACTCAGTCCTATGTTACCATGCACTTCCAAGTACTCCGCGATCTCATCTTTAATAATGGACTCTAAAATCTTACCAATGACCAGAGTCAGGCTAACCGGCCTATAATTTCCCGTCTTCTGCCTCCCTCCCTTCTTAAAAAGCGGTGTTAAATTAGCCACGTTCCAGTCCTCTGGGACCCTTCCTGCCTCCAGTGATTCCTGAAAGATCATCACCAATGCCTCCACAATCTCCTCGGCTATCTCTTTTAGAACCCTGGAGTCCATCCGTTCAGGTGACTTATCCACCTTCAGACCTTTCAGTTTCCCCAGACCCTTCTCCTTAGTGATGGTCACTGCATTCCCCTCTGCCCCCTGGTTCTCCTGGAGCTCTGGCATCCCACTGGTGTCTTCCACCATGAAGACTGATGCAAAGTAACTATTCAGTTCATCTGCCATTTCTTTGTTTCCTATTATTACTTCTCCAGCCACATTTTCTAGTGGTCCAATGTCTATTTTTGCCTCTCTCTTACCTTTCATGTATTGAAAAAATCTCTTCCTATCTTCCTTTATATTACTAGCTATCTTGCACTCGTACTTCATCTTCTCCCCCCTTATTGCTTTTTTAGTTATCCTCTGCTCGCTTTTAACGGCTTTCCAGTCCTCTGGTTTCCCACTAATCGACGCCACTTTGTATGCTTTTTCTTTAGCTTTTATGCTGTCCTTGACATCCCTCGTCAGCCATGGATTCCTTGTCCTCCCCTTAGCATGTTTCCTCCTCCTTAGGATAAATTTCTGCTGTGCCTCCCTAATAACCCCTCAAATCTCCTGCCATTGCTGTTCCACTGTCTTCCCTGCTGGGCTCCTTCTCCAATCAACTCTGGCCAGCTCCTCCCTCATGTCTTTGTAGTTACCCTTATTTAATTGTAATCCCGTTACATCTGATTGCAGCTTCTCCCTCTTAAACTGTAGGGTTAACTCTGTCATATTGTGGTCACTGCCCCCTCAGGGTTCCTTCACCTTCAGTTCCCTAATCAAGTCTGCCTCATTACACATCACCAAATCCAGAATTGCCTGTTCCCCATGGGCTCTGTCACGAGCTGCTCCAAAAAACCATCTCTTAGACATTCCACAAATTCCTTTTCTTGGGATCCACTACCAACCTGATTTTCCCAGTCCACCTGCATATTGAAGTTCCCCATGATTATCGTAATATTGCCTTTTTTATAATCCTTTTCTATCTCCTGATTTATTTTTCTGCTCCACATCCTGAGTATTTGCGAGAGGGCAACGAGGCCGGAGAATTGCACCCTTTATTTGGATATGTCTTTTGTTTCTTTTCTTCCCATTCCCTGTCCCTTTAGGATTGCACCATGAGCCCTCGTGGCATTGAATCTTTGCTGTCTGCCTTCCACCTCATCACAGGACTGCCCTTTTGATCTTTTTCCCCACCCAATCTCTCCATTTCACCTGCTTCAAACCTGTTACATCTCTAACTTTTCCATTTCTCGCTTCACAGATGCTGCTTGACCTACGGCGTATTTACAACATTTTGTGTTTCCCAACATTTGCAGTATTTTGCTTTTACATTGCACATGTTTAACCTGTATCCGGGCTCTGGGCAAACACATCAAGACGACATCCAGATGTTTGAGGAAAGCTAAGACCGCCAAGAACTTTAATAAAGGTATTGAAAAAACAAGTTTCTTAAAGTTACAGTATGTGTTTATTGATTTTTAAAATGTTACTTAATCAACTCCTGCGTTAGACATTAAAATGTTGAACTGCCGAGAAAAATTAGTAGAAGCAACATTTTCAGTGATTTGTTGGGAATGAATAATACAACATTCCCCAGTGGTCACAATCTGCACTGTAATAAGACTCAGAGTAGTTTCCCCAATAATTTTCCATGAGAATTACACCTGCTGATTTAACCTGTGGGAAGTGCAGCCATCCCCAGCTCCTCAGAAACCGTGTTTGGGAACTGGAGCTGGAGCTGGATGAACTTCGGATCATTCGGGAGGCAGAGGTGGCCATAGATAGTAGCTACAGGAATGTAGTTAGACATAGACATAGAACAGTACAGCACAGAACAGGCCCTTCGGCCCTCAATGTTGTGCCGAGCCATGATCACCCCACTTAAACCCACGTAACCCCGTAACCCAACAATCCCCCCCATTAACCTTACACTACGGGCAATTTAGCATGGCCAATCCACCTAACCCGCACATCTTTGGACTGTGGGAGGAAACCGGAGCACCCGGAGGAAACCCACGCACACACGGGGAGGACGTGCAGACTCCACACAGACAGTGACCCAGCCGGGAATCGAACCTGGGACCCTGGAGCTGTGAAGCATTGATGCTAACCACCATGCTACCGTGAGGCCCCAAGTAGTTACTCCGAAGAATCAAAATAGATGGGTGACGGTGAAAGGGGCTGGGATGAATCAGTCAGTACAGGGATTCCCTGAGGTCGTTCCCCTTAGTAACAAGTATACCGCTTTGGATACTGTTGGGGTTACCAGGGGTAAGCCACGGTGACCGGATCTCCAGCACTGAGCCCATCTCTGTGGCTCAGAAGGGAAGGAGGGAGAGCAGGAGAGCAATAGTTATTGGGGACTCGATAGTTAGAGGGACATATAGACGGTTCTGTGGCAGCGAAAGAGACTCACGGATGGTATGTTGTCTCCCGGGTGCCAGGGTCCGTGACGTCTCGGACTGTGTTTTCTTAATCGTTAATGGGGAGGGGGAACAGTCACAAGTCGTGGTACACATCGGTACCAACGACATAGGTAAGAGTAGGGACGGGGATTTAAAACAGGAATTTAGGAAGCGAGGGTGGAAGCTGAGAGCCAGGACAATCCATGTTGTCATCTCTGGTATGTTGCCGGTGCCACGTGCTAGTGAGGTGAGGAACAGGGAGAGAGTGCAGATGAACACGTGGCTACAGGGTTGGTGTAGGAGGGAGGGTTTCAGGTACGTGGATAATTGGAGCACATTCTGGGGAAGGTGGGACCTGTACAAACAGGATGGGTTACACCTGAACCAGAGGGGCACCAATATCCTGGGAGGGAAATTTGCTACGGCTCTTCAGGGGGGTTTAAACTAATTTGTCAGGGGGGTGGGAAACGAGCTGTAGTCCAGAAGGCAGTGTTGAGAGTAGTGAGGTACTGAGGAGGGTATCAAGGTTGCAGGAGTGTACTGGCAGACAGAAAGGTGGGTTGAAGTGTGTCTACTTTAATGCCAGGAGCATCCGGAATAAGGTAGGTGAACTTGGAGCGCGGATTGGTACTTGGGACTACAATGTTGTGGCCATTACGGAGACATGGTTAGAACAGGGACAGGAATGGTTGTTGGAAGTTCCGGGGTATAGATGTTTCAGTAAGAGTAGGGAAGGTTGTAGAAGAGGTGGAGGAGTAGCATTGTTAATCAAGGATAGTTTAATGGCTGCAGAAAGGCAGTTCGAAGGGGATCTGCCTACTGAGGTAATATGGGCCGAAGTTAGAAATAGGAAAGGAGCGGTCACATTGTTAGGAGTTTTCTATAGGCCCTCAAATAGGGAGATGTGGAGGAAGAAATTGCAAAGCAGATTATGGATAGGTGTGGAGGTCTCAGGGTAGTTGTCATGGGTGACTTTAACTTTCCAAATATTGATTGGAGCCTCTATAGGTCGAACAGTTCCGATGGGGCAGTTTTTGTACAGAGTGTGGAGGAGGGTTTCCTGACACAATATGTGGATAGACCGACAAGAGGGGGGGGGGCACATTGAATTTGGTACTGGGTAAAGAACTGGGCCAAGTGTTTGTTTGTGGGAGAGCACTTTGGAGATAGTGACCATAATTCGGTGTCTGTCACTATTGCAATGGAGAGTGATAGGGCCATACGGCAGGGCAAGGTTTATAATTGGGGTAGGGGTAATTATTGTGCGATTAGGCAAGAATTAGGGAGCATAAGATGGGAACAGAAACTGTCAGGGAAAGGCACAAATGAAAAGTGGAGCTTATTCAAGGAACAAATACTGCGTGTCCTTGATATGTATGTCCCTGTCAGGCAGGGAGGAAATGGCCGTGTGTGGGAACCACGGTTCACAAAAGAGGTTGAATGTCTTGTCAAGAGGAAGAAGGGGGCTTATGTAAGGATGGGAAAACAAGGTTCAGTTGGAGCACTTGAGGGATACAAGGTAGCGATGAATGAGCAAAAAAAGGGCTTAGGAGAGCTAGGAGGGGGCACGAGAAGTCCTTGGTAGGTCGGATCAAGGAAAACTCCCAAGGTTCTTTACTCTTGTGAGAAGTAAAAGGATGACCAGGGTGAGGGTAGGGCCGGTCAAGGATAGTAGTGGGAACTTGTGCATGGAGTCAGAAGAGATAGGAGAGGCGTTGAATGAATACTTTTCTTCAGTGTTCACCAAGGAGAGGGGCCATGTTTTTGAGGATGAGAGTATGACACAGGCGGGTAGGCTGGAGGAGGTAGATGTTCTGAGGAAGGATGTATCAGCAATTTTGAAAAACCTGAGGGTCGACAAGGTCCTGGGCCAGATGGGATGTATCCAAGGATTCTTTGGGAGGCAAGGGATGAGATTGCAGAGCCTTTGGCTTTGATCTTTGGGTCCTCACTGTCCACAGGGATAGTGCCAGAGGACTGGAGAGTGGTGAATGTTGTTCCTCTGTTCAAGAAAGGGAATAGGAATGACCCTGGTAATTATAGGCCAGTTAGTCTTACTTCGGTGGTCGGTAAGTTAATGGAAAAGATCCTGAAGGATAGGATTTATGACCATTTGGAAAGATGCAGCTTAATCCGGGATAGTCAACACGGATTCGTGAAGAGTAAATCTTGCCTCACAAATTTTGAATTCTTTGAGGAGGTAACTAAGTGTGTAGACGAAGGTAGAGCAGTTGATGTCTTATACATGGATTTTAGTAAGGCGTTTGATAAGGTTCCCCATGGTCGGTTGATGAATAAAGTAAGGAGGTGTGGGATAGAGGGAAATTTGGCCAATTGGATAAGTAACTGGCTATCACATAGAAGACAGAGGGTGGTGATGGATGGAAAATGTTCAGACTGGAGACCAGTTACCAGCGGTGTACCACAGGGATCAGTGCTGGGTCCTCTGCTATTTGTTATTTTTATCAATGACTTGGAGGAGGGGGCTGAAGGGTGGGTCAGTAAATTTGTTGATGACGCCAAGATTGGTGGAGTAGTGGATGAGGTGGAGGGCTGTTGTCAGCTGCAAAGAGGCATAGATAGGATGCAGAGCTGGGCCGAAAAATGGCAGATGGAGTTTAACCCTGATAAGTGCTAGGTGATTCATTTTGGTCGGAGAAATTTAAATGCGGATTACTGGGTCAACGGCAGGGTTCTGAGGAATGTGGAGGAACAGAGAGATCTTGGGGTTCATGTCCACACATCTCTAAATGTTACCACTCAAGTGGATAGAGCCGTGAAGAAGGCTTGTAGTGTGTTAGCGTTTATTAACAGGGGGCTTGAGTTTAAGAGCCGCGGGGTTATGCTGCAACTGTACAGGACTCTGGTGAGACCACATTTGGAGTATTGTGTGCAGTTCTGGTCACCTCATTATAGGAAGGATGTGGAAGCATTGGAAAGGGTGAGAAGGAGATTTACCAGGATGCTGCCTGGTTTGCAGGATAGGTCTTATGAGGAAAGGTTGAGGGAGCTAGGGCTTTTCTCTTTGGAGCGGAGGAGGATGAAAGGCGACTTAATAGAGGTTTATAAGATGATGAGGGGGATAGATAGAGTGGAAGTTCAGAGACTATTTCCTCGGGTAGACGTAGCTGTTACAAGGGGGCATAACTATAAGATTCAGGGTGGGAGATATAGGAGGGATGTCCGAGGTAGGTTCTTTACTCAGAGAGTGGTTAGGGTGTGGAATGGACTGCCTGCTGTGATAGTGGAGTCGGACACTTTAGGAACTTTCAAGCGGTTATTGGATAGGCACATGGAGCACACTAGAATGACGGAGTGGGATAGCTTGATCTTGGTTTCGGACAATGCTCGGCACAACATCGAGGGCCGAAGGGCCTGTTCTGTGCTGTACTGTTCGATGTTCTATGTTCTTAACACGTGGAAAGTCGATCACATTTACAAAGGACTATCCAGGACCTCCGGTGGCAGCCATGGAGTAGGAGGTCGCACATTTGGTAGCTCCCGCCTGTGACTGAACTTTTGGGCCTTTTTTCCCATTTGTTTTGGAATTTTACTTGATAAATCGGTGGAGAGTGAGACAGTGAGGAGAAATCCCCCACCAGTGGACTAGAAGTGGTCGTGTAAGGAGACATAGTCAAGCAGGGAAGACGCGTGCAGAGCCGGCAGGGCAGGAACACATGGCGGAGGTACAGGATCCTGGGGTGGTGGCACAGTGGTCAATGGTACAGCTGGTAAAGTTATTTGAGGAGAGCTTCGCCAAGCTAAATAAAGATACGTTGGACCCGATGAAAGCATCGATTGACCGGGTGGAACAGGGTCTAGAAACCCACGGACGGGCGATTCAGAAGGTGGAGGAAAAGGTGTCCGAGCAAGAGGACCATTTAACCGCTTTGGAGGCCAAGGTGGGGCTGCTGAAGGACCACCAGAAAAGGTTGCAGGAGAAGTTGGAGGACTTGAAGAAAAGGTCCAGGAGACAGAACCTGAGGATTGTTGGCCTCCCCGAGGGCAGCGAGGGTTCGTACGCGAGGGCATCTGTGGCAATATGCTGGAAAAGTTGATGGAAGATGGGGCATTGGAACTGGACAGAGCGCATAGAGCTCTTTCAAGGAAGCTGCGAGCGAATGAACCGTCGAGGGCAATGGTCGTGCAAATGCACCGGTTCCTGGACAAGGAACAGAGTTGCGGTGGGCCAAGCAGGTACGGAGCTGCAGGAGGGAGAACAGCAAGCTGCACATCTACCAGGAACTGGACGTGGAACTGGCCAAAAGACGAGCCGGATTTAATAGGGCAAAATAGGCCCTCTTCCAGAAGGGGGAGAAGTTTGGCATGCTGTATCTAGCGCGTCTTTGGGTCACCTTTGAGGGCCAGGAACTTTATTTTGAATCACCGGACGAAGTGATGAACTTTATCAAGGACAAAAGGCTAGCAGGGGATTGAGGTCGCTGAACCCTGGGGGAGGGCATTGCGGTGGTGATATGGTCAAAATCACTTCTGTGTTGTTTTGAATATGCCGTGCTCTCTGTAACAAGGGGTTCGTTTTGTTTCTTGTTCTGTTTTTTTTCTTTGGTTGCTTTTGCCCCTTCCTTTTTTCTTGGGTTTTCGTTGTGATAAGATGTTTGACCAGCTGCTTAGAAATGTAAAGTTGACTTCCGGTGGCGGCAATGCACAGTTGAGCCGCACATTCGGCGGCTCCCGCGGAGAACGGACTTTGGGGCTCTTTTCAGGGCCCCCAACGGAACTGTGTCGGCAAATCCCGACGTGGGGAGAGGTCAGGAGTCGACCCCAACGGTCCTATAGTCCGGACCAGGAGTGGGATAAGGAGAAAACCGGAGAAAGCACCCCTGAAAAAGCGGGGGAAGACAAAATGGCGGCCGGCGGAGGCCTTGAGGAGCTGAGGCAGTGGGCCCAGGAGTAGCAGGCGACCCTGCTGCGCTGCTTCCAGGAGCTGAAGTTGGAGCTGCTGGAGTCGCTGAAGGTAACCAACAGGGAACTGATGGAGACCCAGACGGCCCAGGGGGCTGCGATCCGGGAGCTGCAGCAGCAGGCCTCCGAGAGGGAGGATGAGGCCGTGGCCGTGGCGGGGAAGGTGGAGGTGTACGAGGCGCTCCATAAAAGATGGCAGGAGCGGTTCGAGGAGCTGGACAACCGGTCGAGGAGGAAGAATTTACGGATCCTGGGCCTCATGGAGGGGCTGGAGGGGTCGGACCTAGCGGCCTATGTGGTGATGATGCTAAACTCGCTGATGGGGGCTGGGTCCTTCCAGGGGCCCCTGGAGTTGGAGGGGGCCCACAGAATTCTGGCTAGGAGGCCCAAGCTGAATGAGCCGCTGCGGGCGGTGTTGGTGCGGTTCCACCGGTTTGTGGATCGTGAGTGTGTGCTCCGGTGGGCCAAGAAGGAGCGGAGCAGCAAGTGGGAGAACACGGAGGTGCGGATCTTCCAGGACTGGAGTGCGGAGGTGGCTAAGCGGAGGGCCGGGTTCAACCGGACGAAGGCGGTGCTCCACAGACGGAGTGTGAAGTTTGGAATGCTGCAGCCGGCGCGTCTGTGGGTCACCTACCAGGATCGGCACCATTATTTAGAGTCCCCGGAGGAGGAGTGGGCCTTCGTGCAGGCCGAGAAACTGGACTCAAACTGAGGGTCCCCCGGATGGGGGATGCTGTGGAATACTGTATTTATTTATACTGTATGTGTATCTGCGGGGTTTAGGGTATGATGTGGGGTGGCCGTAGGGTGGGTGGGGTGATGCCGTACGGGTGTTTTCTTTATGGGTTTTCTAGCAGGAGTTGGGTGGACGGGTTTGGACTGAGGGGTAAACGGGGTGTTTGGGGAGCTGGTGGGGGGGACTGACAATGGGAGAGGCTCTGGAGGAGGCGGGGCCCAGCAGGGCGAAAGCGCGGGCTTTCTGCGGGGTTCCCGCGCTGGGAGAGGGAGGAGGCGGGGCCCGGCAGGGCGAAAGCGCGGGCTTTCTGCGGGGTTCCCGCGCTGGGAGAGGGAGGGGGTGGGGTTTTCTTTTCCCGCGCAGGAGCGGGGGAGGGTGGACTGGTTGATGGGCACAATGGAGGAGGGGCAGTCCCACGTTGGGAGGAGCCGAAAGTAGGGCGGGAGCCGCCGGGGTCAGCAGAAATTAGCTGGCTCACGGGAGTGCTGTAGAGGGGGGGGGGGGGGGGGGGGGGGGGCGCGGCTAGGAGGGGTCCTAGCCTGGGGGGGTGGGGGGGGGGAGGGTGAGGGGAGGGGGGGGTTACCGGGTTGCTATTGAAACGGCCAGGAAGGAGCTGGAGGACACGGAGTGCTGGGGGGGGGGGGGGAGGGGAGGGGGGGGTTACCGGGTTGCTATTGAAACGGTCAGGAAGGAGCTGGAGGACGCAGGGGGTGCTGGAGGGGGGGGGGGGGGGGGGGACCGGGTTGCTGCTGAAACGGTCAGGAAGGAGCTGGAGGACGCAGGGGGTGCTGGAGGGGGGAGTTGCTGCCGTGGGAAACTGGCAGAGCGGGGGACGCTGGCCGGGGGTGGGCAAGGGATGGGGTATGGCTAACCGGCAGGGGAAGGGGGCAGGGAGCCCTCGGATCCGGCTGATAACCTGGAATGTGAGGGGGCTGAATGGGCCGGTCAAGAAGGCCCGAGTAGTTGCGCACCTGAAGGGACTGAAGGCAGATGTGGCCATGCTCCAGGAGGCACACCTGAGAGTGGTGGACCAGGTTCGGGTGAGGAAGGGGTGGGTGGGCCAGGTATTCCACTCAGGGCTGGACGAGAAGAGTAAGGGGGTAGCGATCCTGGTGGGGAAGAAGGTGTCGTTTGAGGCGTTGAAGGTGGTGGCTGACAGTGGCGGGAGGTACGTGATGGTGAGTGGCAAGCTGCAGGGGGAGCGGGTAGTGTTGGTGAATGTTTATGCCCCAAATTGGGACGATGCGGGGTTTATGCGGCGTATGTTGGGCCGCATTCCGGACCTGGAGGTGGGGGGCCTGATCATGGGGGGGGGGGACTTCAACACAGTACTGGATCCCCCATTGGATCGATCCAAGTCCCGGACGGGTAGGAGGTCGGCGGCGGCTAAGGTGCTGAGGGGATTCATGGACCAGATGGGGGGGGTGGACCCTTGGAGGTTTGAGAGGCCAAGGGCCAGGGAATACCCGTTTTTCTCCCACGTACATAAGGCCTACTCGAGGATTGATTTTTTTTGTCCTGAGCAGGGGGCTGGTGTCGAGGGTGGAGGAAGTGGAATACTCCGCCATTGCCATTTCAGATCATGCCCCGCACTGGATGGACCTCGGGTTGGGGGAAGAGGGGGACCAATGTCCGCTCTGGCGCTTGGAGGTGGGGCTGCTGGCAGATGAGGAGGTGGCCGGGAGGGTCCGGGGGTGCATCGAGAGATACCTCGAGGCCAATGATAACGGGGAGGTTCGGGTGGGGACGGTCTGGGAGGCATTGAAGGCGGTGATGAGGGGGGAATTGATCTCCATCCGAGCCCATAGGGAGAGGGGGGAGCAGAGGGAAAGGGAAAGACTGATAGGGGAGATGGTGCAGGTGGATAGGAGATATGCGGAGGCCCCAGAGGAGGGATTGCTGGGGGAGAGGCGTAGCCTACAGGCCAGATTCGATCTATTGACTACCAGAAAGGCGGAAGCTCAGTGGAGGAAAGCACAGGGGGCGGTGTATGAGTATGGGGAGAAGGCGAGCAGGATGCTGGCACACCAGCTCCGGAAGCGGGACGCGGCCAGGGAGATTGGGGGAGTGACGGATAGAGATGGGAAGGTGGTGCGGAGGGGGGTAGAGGTCAATGGGGTCTTCAGGGACTTCTATGGGGAACTGTACCGGTCGGAGCCCCCGGTGGAGGGGGGGGGGGGGGAATGGGGCGCTTCTTGGACAAGCTGCGATTCCCGAGGGTGGAGGAGGAGCAGGTGGAGGGACTGGGGGCGCCGATCGAGCTGGAGGAGGTTGTCAAGGGATAGGGAGCATGCAGTCGGGGAAGGCGCCAGGGCCGGACGGGTTTCCGGCTGAATTCTATAAAAGTATTTGGACCTGTTGGGCCCCCTGTTGGTTCAGACCTTTAACGAGACATGGGAGGGGGAGGGGGGGGGCTTTGCCCCCAACTATGTCGCGGGCGCTGATTTCCTTGATCCTGAAGCGGGACAAGGACCCTCTGCAGTGTGGATCATATAGGCCGATTTCGTTGCTGAACGCCGATGCCAAGCTGCTGGCAAAGATCCTGGCCACTAGAATAGAGGATTGTGTGCCTGGGGTCATCCATGAGGACCAGACGGGGTTTGTGAAGGGAAGGCAGCTGAACACAAATGTGCGAAGGCTCCTCAACGTCATTATGATGCCGGCGGTGGAAGGGGAGGCGGAGATAGTGGTGGCATTAGATGGGGAGAAGGCCTTCGATAGGGTGGAGTGGGAGTACTTGTGGGAGGTGTTGGAAAGGTTTGGGTTTGGGGAGGGGTTTGTCCGTTGGGTGAGGCTGCTCTACGAGGCCCCGATGGCAAGTGTAGCCACGAATAGGAGGAGGTCGGAGTACTTTCGGCTGCATCGGGGGACGAGACAGGGGTGCCCCCTGTCCCCCTTGCTCTTCGCGTTGGCAATTGAGCCCCTGGCCATGGCATTGAGGGAGTCAGGGAACTGGAGGGGCATGGTGCGGGGTGGGGAGGAGCATCGAGTGTCGCTGGGAGGAGCATCGAGTGTCGCTGTACGCGGACGACCTGTTGCTGTATGTGGCGGACCCGGTGGGGGGGATGCCGGAGGTGATGAGGATTCTTAGTGAATTCGGGGGTTTCTCGGGGTATAAGTTGAACTTGGGCAAGAGTGAGGTGTTTGTGGTACACCCGGGGGATCAGGAGGAGGGGATTGGTCGGCTCCCACTGAAGCAGGCAGGGAAGAGCTTCAGGTACCTAGGGGTCCAGGTGGCTGGGAGCTGGGGGGCCCTGCACAAGCCCAACCTCACAAGGTTGGTGGAGCAGATGGAGGAGGAGTTTAAGAGGTGGGATATGTTACCGCTGTCACTGGCGGGGAGGGTGCAGTCCGTTAAGATGACGGTGCTCCCGAGGTTTTTGTTCCTGTTCCAGTGCCTTCCCATCCTTATCCCGAAGGCCTTTTTTAGGAGGGTCAATAGGAGTATCACGGGATTTGTGTGGGCGCATGGGACTCCGAGGGTGAGAAGAGTGTTCCTGGAACGGGGCAGGGATAGGGGGGGGGCTGGCGTTGCCCAACCTCTGTGGGTACTATTGGGCTGCCAACGCAGCGATGGTGCGTAAGTGGGTAATGGACGAGGAGGGGGCAGCATGGAAGAGGATGGAGGCGGCGTCTTGTGTGGGCACGAGCTTGGAGGCGCTAGTAACGGCGCCGTTGTCGCTCCCTCCAACGAGGTATACCACAAGCCCGGTGGTGGCGGCTACCCTCAAAATCTGGGGGCAATGGAGACGGCACAGGGGAGAAATGGGGGGCTCGATGGAGGCCCCGATACGGGGGAACCATCGGTTTGTCCCAGGGAGCATTGATGGCGGATTTCTGGGCTGGCACAGGGCAGGGGTTAGGAGGTTGAGGGACCTGTTTGTGGAGGGGAGGTTCGCGAGCTTGGGGGAGTTAGAGGGGAAGTTTGGGCTCCCCCCGGGGAACATGTTTCGGTACATCCAGGTGAGGGCGTTTGCCAGGCGGCAGATGGAGGGGTTCCCCTTGCTGCCCCCACGAGGGGTACGGGATAGGGTGCTCTCGGGGGTGTGGGTCGGAGGAGGGAGGATCTCGGACATATACCGGGTAATGCAGGAGGTAGACGAGGCCTCGGTGGAGGAACTGAAGGGGAAGTGGGAAGAGGAGCTGGGGGAGGAGATTGAGGAGGGGATGTGGGCGGATGCCCTGGAGAGAGTGAACTCCTCCTCTTCCTGTGCAAGGCTTAGCCTCATACAGTTCAAGGTGCTGCACAGGGCCCACATGACTGGGTCGAGGATGAGCAGGTTTTTCGGGGGAGAGGACAGGTGTGCTAGGTGTTCGGGGAGCCCAGCGAACCACGCCCATATGTTTTGGGTGTGCCCAGCGTTGGGGGAGTTTTGGAAGGGGGTAGCAAGGACGGTGTCGAGGGTGGTGGGATCCAGGGTCGAGCCAGGCTGGGGACTCGCAATTTTTGGGGTTGCAGTGGAGCCGGGAGTGCAGGAGGCGATAGAGGCCGGGGTCCTGGCCTTTGCGTCCCTAGTAGCCCGGCGGAGGATCTTGCTCCAATGGAAGGATACGAGGCCCCCAAGCGTGGAGGCCTGGATCTCGGATATGGCGGGGTTCATTAAATTGGAGAGGGCGAAATTTGCCCTGAGGGGATCAGTACAAGGGTTTTTCAGGCGGTGGCAGCCTTTCCTGGACTTCCTGGCGGAACGGTAGGGAAATAGGCCGGCAGCAGCAGCAACCCGGGGGGTGGGGGGGGAGGAGGAGGGAGGGAGGGGGGGGGGGGGGGGGGTTGGGATTGGGGGGAGGGAGAACTGTGTACATGGGTCTGTGGGATGTGGCGGCTGCTATCTCTTTCTCTTTTGTTGTTTGGGTGATCTTTTGTTTTTTTTTCTTTTTCCTTTTGTTTGAAGTTGCTCTTGAAGTTGGGGGGGTATTGTTCTTGGGGTGTTATCGCCAGCAAACCAGCTGAGGAAAAGTGAGTCGGCCAGGGAGATAGGGAGAGTAAAGGTGATGGTGTGGCATTGCTGGTTCAAGAGGAAATTAACACAATAGTGAGAAAGGATATTGGCTCTGACAATGTGGAATCTCTATGGGTAGAGTTGAGAAACACCAAGGGACAGAAAACATTAGTGGGTGTATAGACCCCCAAACTGCAGTGGTGATGCTGGGAATGGCATTAAACAGGAAATTAGAGATGGATGTAATAAGGGAATATCGGTGATCATGGGTGATTTTAATCTTTACGTTGATTGGGTAAATCAAATTAGCCACAATGCCGTCGAGGAGGAAATCCTGGAGTGTATACGGGATGGTTTTCTTGACCAATATGTGGAGGAACCAACTAGAGAGCAGGCCATCTCAGACTGGGTAATGTGTAATAAGAAGGGAATCGTTGCCAATCTGGCTGTACGAGAACCTCTTGGGGATGAGCGACCATAACATGATGGAATTTATCAAGATGGAGAGTGAAGTAGTTGATTTGGAGACAAGGGTGCTCAATCTTAATAAAGGGAACTATGAAGATATGAGGCATGAGGTGGCCTTGACAGATTAGGGAGAGTTACTGAAAGGGATGACAGTGGATAGACAATGGCAAACATTCAAGGAACCCATGGGGAAACTACAGCAACTCTTCATTCCTGTCTGGCAGAAAGGCAAAGATGACAGTCTTTGGTGGATTAGGTGGGTTAGGTGGGTTAGGTGGATTGGCCATGCTAAATTGCCCGTAGTGTAAGGTTAATGGGGGGATTGTTGGGTTACGGGTATACGGGTTACGTGGGTTTAAGTAGGGTGATCATTGCTCGGCACAACATCGAGGGCCGAAGGGCCTGTTCTGTGCTGTACTGTTCTATGTTCTATGACAAGATTGGTGGAGTAGCAGATAGTGAAGGGGACTGTCAGAGAACACAGCAGAATATAGATAGATTGGAGAGCTGGGCAGAGAAATGGCAGATGGAGTTCAATCCGGGCAATGCGAGGTGATGCATTTTCGAAGATCCAATTCAAGAGCGAACTATATGGTAAATGAAAAAGCCCTGGGGAAAATTGATGTACAGAGAGATCTGGGAGTTCAGGTCCATTGTACCCTGAAGGTGGCAACACAGGTTGATAGAGTGGTCAAGAAGGCATACAGCATGCTTGTCTTCATCGGACGGGGTATTGAGTACAAGAGTTGGCAGGTGATGTTACAGTTGTATAGGACTTTGGTTCGGCCACATTTGGAATACTGCGTGCAGTTCTGGTCGCCACATTACCAGAAGGGTGTGGATGCTTTGGAGAAGGTGCAGAGGAGGTTCACCAGGATGTTGCCTGGTATGGAGGGTGCTAGCTATGAAGAAAGGTTGAGTAGATTAGGATTATTTTCATTAGAAAGACGGAGGTTGAGGGGGGACCTCATTGAGATCTACAAAATCATGAGAGGTATAGACAGGGTGGATAGCAACAAGCTTTTTCCCAGAGTTTACTCAATTACTAGGGGTCACGAGTTCAAGGTGAGAGGGGGAAAGTTAAAGGGAGATATGCGTGGAAAGTTCTTTACACAGAGGGTGGTGGGTGCCTGGAACGCATTGACGGCAGAGGTGGTAGAGGCGGGCACGATAGCATCATTTAAAGTGTATCCAGACAGATACATGAATGTATCTTTGTTCTTTGTTCAAAGAGGGTAAGAGGGCCAATCCATGGCTTACAAAGGAAATTAGAAATAGTACCCAATCCAAGGAAGAAGCAGACAGATTGGCCAAGAAAAATAATAGGTCTGAGGATTGGGAGCAGTTTAGAATTCAGCAAAGAAGGACAAAGGGATTGATTAAGAAGGGGAAAGTACAGCACGAAAGGAAGCTTGCAGGGAACATAAAGACTGACATTAAGAGTTTCCATAGATATGTGAAGAGAAAGAGATTGGTGAAGAGAAATGTAGGCCCCTCTACAGACAGAAACGGGGGAAGGCATAAGGGACAAGGAAATGGCTGAGCAACTGAATACATACTTTGGTTCTGTCTCTACAAATGAGGACACAAATCAGATCCCAGAAATGTTGGAGAATGAAAGGTTTAGTGAGAGGGAAGAACTGAGGGAGATCAATATTTGTAGAGAAATGGTGCTGGGAAAACTGACATAACCGACAGAGTACTCTTCATCGTCCAGTACTTTCCCGGAGCGGAGAAACTACGACATCTCCTTCGCAGCCTTCAACACATCATCAATGAAGATGAACATCTTGCCAAGGTCATCCCCACACCCCCGCTACTGGCCTTCAAACAACCGCGCAACCTCAAACAAACCATTGTTTGCAGCAAACTACCCAGCCTTCAGAACAGTGACCACGGCACTACACAACCCTGCCAGGGCAATCTCTGCAAGACATGCCAGATCATCGACTTGGATACCACCATTACACGTGAGAACACCACCCACCAGGTACGCGGCACATACTCGTGCGACTCGGCCAATGTTGTCTACCTCATACGCTGCAGGAAAGGATGTCCCGAAGCGTGGTACATTGGCGAGACCATGCAGACGCAGCAACAACGAATGAACGGACATCGCGCGACAATCACCAGGCAGGAATGTTCCCTTCCAGTCGGGGAACACTTCAGCAGTCAAGGGCATTCAGCCTCTGATCTCTGGGTAAGCGTTCTCCAAGGCGGCCTTCAAGACGCACGACAACGCAGAATTGCCGAGCAGAAACTTATAGCTAAGTTCCGCACACATGAGTACGGCCTCAACCGGGACCTGGGATTCATGTCGCATTACATTCACTCCCCACCATCTGGCCTGGGCTTGTGAAATCCTACCAACTGTCCTGGCTTGAGACAATTCACACCTCTTTATCCTGGGGTTACCCCTATCTCTGGATCTGTAAAGATTCAATTACCTGCAAATGCTCACATTCCAAGCATTGTGCAGCATCTCTGACTTTGTCTATATAAATGTTTCTGGAACATACCTCGCCATTCACCTGAGGAAGGAGCTGCGCTCCGAAAGCTCGTGTTTGAAACAAACCTGTTGGACTTTAACCTGGTGTTGTAAGACTTCTTACTGTGCCCACCCCAGTCCAACGCCGGCATCTCCACATCATCGGGAAAACTGTTGGGATTGAAGGCGGATAAATCCCCAGACCCTGAGAATCTGCATCCCAGAGTGCTTAAGGAGGTGGCTCTGGAAATAGTGGATGCATTGGTGGTCATCTTCCGGGATTCTATAGACTCTGGAACTGTCCCTGCAGATTGGAGGGTAGCTCACGTCACTCCGGTATTCACAAAGGGAGGTAGAGAGAAAGCAGGGAATTATAGACCAGTGAGCCTAACATTGGTAGTGGGGAAAATTCTTGAATCCATTATCAAGGACTTTATAGCGGAACATTGAGAAAGCAATGGCAGGATCAGTCAGAGTCAGCATGGATTTATGAAGGGGAAACCATGCACAGTAGCATAGTGGTTAGCACAATTGCTTCACAGCTCCAGGGTCCCAGGTTCGTGTTATAACCTGCCTGCTTACCATTGGCTGGGGACTAATGACAATCCCACAATCCTGTGGGAGTATGAGCTTCCCCAGTGAGGGGGGCGGAGAAATCATCAGCAGATTCCCTGCATAAATAGAGCTGGCCAGTTTGGAACCAGCAGAGAGAGAGGGGAGTGAGCAGCAAGGGAAGTCGCTGCTGCTGTTGTGTATATATATGTTTTTGTAAAGGCTACGTAGGATTGCGGAGTGCTGTGACTATGGTGAGACCTTGTCAGAAATGTTAGGCGACCATTTGGTTTGCGGTATTAACAATGCGGCCACCCAGAGAAAGTTGTTAGCTGAGCCAACATTGACTTTTCAACAGGCCATTCAAATAGTATTGTCCCGAGAGAGCGCAGAACGAGGAGTGCAGGAGCTACAGGGAATGGAGGTGCATGCCTTGGGGCGCAACCCCTTCCGTCCGAAAGCGTCCCCCTGCACCCCTGCGGTACCTTGGGTGAGGCGACGTCCGGATCGATGCCAGTGGCTGTCGGGCATTCCTCCCCGAAGGGAGCCTTCTCCAGAACCGATGGATGAGGAGCCCTGTCTGTGTCAGACTTGTAGGCGCCGACCCCGTCACAGATGCCGGTCCTGGGGGTGCCAGAGGCGCCGTCGTTCCGACCGAAACTGGGGCCGGCCCAGGGGCCGTACCTTTCATTTGGATGAACCTGCGGCGACTACTCCCGAGGATGTGGAGACGGAGGATGACTGCCTGCAGCTGCATTGTGTGGCAGCTCCCCGTGTGGCCCCCATTAAAGTGACAGTACGGGTCAATGGTCACCCGCTTGAGGAGTTGGACACTGGCGCAGCGTCTCCGTGATCGCCCAGAGGACATTGGACTGCATCAAGCAGGGTATACAGACCCTTACATTAACCGACACACAGGCCAGGTTGGCCACCTATACGGGGGAACCATTGGACATTGCAGGAACTACGATGACCCCTGGTGTTTATGGATGCCAGGAGGGGTGTTTCCCACTTATCGTGGTGCACGGCCATGGGCCCAGCCTGTTGGGTCGGGACTGGTTTGCAGCTGCAGTGGCAGCACATCCTCGAAACAGTTTCTGGAGGGTTGACTGAGGTGCGAGGACGATACCCAGATGTATTCCAGCCCGGTTTGGAGAAGATAAAAGGGCCGTATCCAGGTCGAACCAGGAGCCATGCCGCGCTATTTCCGGGCGCGCCCGGTGCCTTACGCCTTGCTCGAGAAGGTAGAAGGGGGGCTCACTCGTTTGGAGACTTTGGGTATCATCAGGCCCGTCTGTTTCGTTGACTGGGCAGCACCAATTGTACCTGTAATGAAGCCAGATGCCACAGTTCGCTTGTGCGGCGATTATAAACTTACAGTGAATACGGCTTCCTGGCTCGACCGATATCCAATGCCCACATAGAGGATCTCTACCCGAAACTTGCAGGCGGACTCTCGTTCACAAAATTAGATATGGGTCACGACACGCCTACCTACAGTTGGAGCTGGACCCTGCCTCCCGGCCATATGTAACGATTAATACACACCGGGGCCTGTATGAATATATACGTTTGCCCTTTGGAGTATCCTCTGCCTGCGCTATTTTTCAACGCGTTGTGGAGGGCATTTTGAGAGGTTTACCACGTGTCGCTGTCTACTTAGATAACGTTTTGATTACAGGGACATCGGAGCAGGAACATTTGGAAAATTTGGAGGCTCTCCTTAGACGCTTTTCGGAGGCTGGAGTCCGTTTACGTCGCACAAAGTGCGTCTTTCAGGCGAAGGAAGTAGTCTACCTGGGATATCGGGTGGACCGCGAAGGTTTGCACCCCGTCACAGAGAAGGTGCGCGCGATTCAACAGGCCCCCGCCCCGACTGACACTTCGCATCTTCGTTCTTTTCTCGGCCTAGTAAACTATTCCGGAAAGTTCCTCCCCAATCTGGCAACTATGCTGGGCCCGTTGCACCTTCTGCTAAAGAAGAATCACACCTGGGTTTGGGGTCAGCCGCAAGAAACCGCTTTCCGGCCGGTAAAACAACAATTGTCGTCGTCTGGGTTACTAACGCACTATGATCCTGGAAAGACTTTGCTTGTCACATGTGATGCATCCCCGTCTGGTATTGGGACCGTCCTGTCCCACAAAATGGAGAACGGGGCCGAGAGGCCGATAGCTTTCGCCTCCCGCACATTGACTGCAGCGGAAAAGAAGTACGTGCAGATTGAGAAGGAGGGCCTGGCGGTGGTCTTTGCGGTGAAACGTTTCCACCAGTACGTTTATGGCCGCCACTTCACTATCGTGACTGATCATAAGCCTCTGCTGGGACTTTTCAGAGAGGATAAGCCAATACCGCCCATTGCTTCCGCACGGATCCAGCGCTGGGCTTTGTTGCTCGCTGCATACGAGTATTCTCTGGAGCACAAACCAGGAACCCAGATAGGGAATGCCGACGCACTGAGCTGATTGCCTTTATTAACCGGCCCCATGTCGACCCCCACGACCGGTGAGGTGGTTGCAACCCTAAATCTCATGGAAACCTTGCCTGTCACGGCATCACAGATCCGTGTGTGGACCCAGACGGAGCCAGTCCTGTCAAAGGTTCGGCACATAGTCCTGGATGGTGGGCAGCATAGACAGCTCCCAGGCGAGTTGCGGGCATTTTCCTCCAAGCTGTCAGAATTTAGCGTGGAAGACGGCATCCTTTTGTGGGGGACGCGTGTGATTGTCCCGGAAAAAGGACAGGAGCTGATACTGAGAGACTTGCACAATGGGCATCCAGGTGTGACCAAAATGAAAATGTTGGCCCAGAGTTATGTCTGGTGGCCAGGCCTTGACACCGACATTGAGAAGGTGGCCCAAAACTGCTCCATTTGCCAGGAGCATCAGAAGCTTCCGTCGGCGGCGCCCCTACATCACTGGGAATGGCCAGGGCGGCCTTGGGCGTGCTTGCATGCGGATTTCGCCGGCCCTTTTCAAGGATCCATGTTCCTTCTATTAGTCAACGCCCAATCTAAATGGCTAGAGGTGCATAAGATGGGAGGCACAATGTCCTGCGCAACAATCGAGAAGATGCGTTTGTCTTTCAGTACGCATGGCCTCCCCGAGGTGCTGGTCATGGACAATGGCACTCCGTTCACAAGTGAGGAGTTTGCGAGGTTCATGAAGATGAACGGCATACGCCATATCCGCACTGCCCCATACCACCCGGCTTCAAATGTGTTGGCGGAGCGCGCAGTGCAGACATTCAAACGAGGCCTAAAGAAGCAGTCTTCCAGGTCGATGGACATGAGACTGGCTCATTTTTTGTTTTCATATAGGACCACCCCCCATACGGTGACTGGGGTAGCTCCCGCAGAACTCCTAATGGGCCGGAGACTTCGCACCCGCCTTAGCATGGTTTTCCCGGACATTGGCGCAAAAGTACGCCGCACACAAGAACGGCAGGAACATGGTTTTTCTCGGCATCGGCCGATTCGGCAGTTTACGCCCAGTGACCCAGTGTTTGTTCGGAATTTTGCTGGTGGTGCCCAGTGGGTCCCTGGCATAATCTTTCGCCAAACGGGCCCTATCTCTTACCAGGCCCAAGCCCAGGGTCGTCTCCAGCGCAAACATGTAGGCCACGTTCGGTCCAGAAGACTATCCCTTCCAAAGATTCCCCGCCCGAGGAGCTCATTTCTACAGCCGCAGAGACCAGACACAATGGAGAGTATTCCTCACAATCTTCCTCTGGTGCCGCACTCAAAGCCTGCGCAGGTCGTTGTAGAACCGCATGGAGATAGAGACGCCGAGATGACGGAGGCAGCAGACTCTGACTCCGAGATGGAGACACAAGACACCTCCGAGGGGGAATCCTCGGGCCCACGGGCCGTGGATGTACAACCATTACGCCGTTCATCACGGAAGCGCCGGTCTCCGTCTTGTTACACGCCGCCCGATCCAGCGCTTCGTGCAAATGGTGTCCGGCCTGCGGCAAACCGAGTCCGACGCCCTCCTTAGCCAGGGTCTTCGGTGGATTCCTTGGACTTTGTGGGGGGAGGGATGTTATAACCTGCCTGCTTACCATTGGCTGGGGACTAATGGCAATCCCACAATCCTTTGGGAGTATGAGCTTCCCCAGTGAGGGGGACGGAGAAATCATTAGCAGACTCCCTGCATAAATAGAGCTGGCCAGTTTGGTACCAGCAGAGAGAGAGAGGAGTGAGCAGCAAGGGAAGCTGCTGCTGCTGCTATATATTATTGTAAATAAATGTTATTTCTTTGTATTCTGAAAACTCGTGCTGGATTCTTCGTGCCCCTCACAAAAGTTTGCTTCCCGGCTTGGTCACTGTCTGTGCGGAGTCTGCACGTTCTCCCTGTGTGTGCGTGGGTTTCCTCCGAGTGCTCCGGTTTCCTCCAGCAGTCCAAAGATGTGCAGGTTAGGTGGATTGGCCAATGATAAATTGCCCTTAGTGTTGGGTGGGATTACTGGATTATGGGGTTAGGGTGGAGGTATGGGTGGAGAGTGCTCTTTCCAAGAGCCAGTGCGGACTCGATGGGCCGAATGGCCTCCTTCTGCACTGTAAATTCTATGATTTCTATGACAAATCTGTTGGAATTCTTTGAAGATGTAATCAGTACAGTTGACAAGGGGGAGCCAGTCGATGTGGTATATTTGGACTTTCAGAAGGCATTTGACAAAGTCCCGCATAAGAGATTATTGTGCAAGATTAAAGCGCATGGGATTGGGGGCAATGTATTGAGGTGGATAGAAAACTGGTTGGCAGAGAGGAAACAAAGAGTCGGGATTGATGGGTCCTTTTCAAATTGGCAGGCAGTAACCAGTGGGGTACCACAGGGATCGGTGCTGGGACCCCAGCTATTCACAATATATATTAATGGTTTGGATGAGGGAACAAAATGTAACATCTCAAAGTTTGCAGACGATACTAAGTTAGGTGGGAGGGTGAATTGTGACGAGGATGCAGGGATCCTACAGCAAGATCTGGACAGGTTGGGCGAGTGGGCAAACCAATGGCAGATGCAGTATAATTTGGATAAGTGTGAGGTTATTCACTTTGGAAGCAAAAACAGGAAGGCAGATTACTACCTGATTGGTTATAAATTGGGAGAGGGGAGTGTGCAGCGGGACCTGGGTGTCCTTGTGCACCAGTCGCTGAAGGTAAGCATGCAGGTGCAGCAGGCGGTAAAGAAGGCTAATGGTATGTCGGCCTTCATTGCGAGAGGCTTTGAGTATAGAAGCAGGGATACGTTGCTGCAATTGTACAGGGCCTTAGTGAGGCCACACTTGGAGTATTGTGGGCAGTTTTGGTCTCCTTCTGTGAGGGAGTGCAGCGAAGGTTTACCAGATTGATTCCAGGGATGGCGGGAATGTCATATGAGGAGAGATGCACTATCTTGGGATTGTTCTCGCTGGAGTTCAGAAGAATGAGCGGGAATCTCAGAGAGACTTATAAAATTCTAACAGGACTGGACAGAGTAGATGCAGGGAAGATGTTACCAATGATGGGTGTGTCCAGAACCAGGGGTTACAGCCTGAGGATTCAAGGCAAATCATTTCGGACAGAGATAAGGAGACATTTCTTCACCCAAAGAGTGGTGAGCCTGTGGAATTCATTACCACAGGGAGTAGTTGATGCTAAAACTTTGAATATATTGAAGAGGCTGCTGGATATAGCACTTGGGGGGAATGGGATCAAAGGCTATGGGGAGAAAGCAGGATTAGGCTATTGAGTTGGATGATCAGCCATGATCGTGATGAATGGTGGAGCAGGCTCGAAGGGCTGAATGGCCTCCTTCTGCCCCTAACTTCGATTTATCTATGTATCTAAAGAACAGAAGTGGGAATGCGGTCCTAGTCCCAGTGGGGGTGAATGAGGTGTTTAAGGACCTGTATAGCAAGTTATATGAGTCGGAACCCCCGGCTGGGTTGGAGGGGATGAGGCAATTCTTGGATCAGCTGAGATTCCCGAGGGTGGTGGAAGAACTGATGGAAGAGTTGGGAGCCCCAATACCGGACGGCTACCCAGTGGAATTCTACAAGAAGTTTTCGGAAATATTGGGCCCACTGCTGGTGAGGACATTTAATGAAGCAAGTGAGAAGGGAGTCCTCCGCCCAACAATATCGCAGGCTTAGATCTCATTGATCCTGAAACGGGAGAAGGATCCGGAGCAATGCAGGTCATACAGGCCAATCTCTCCACTGAATGTGGATGTGGGTTGAAGTGTGTCTACTTCAATGCAAGGAGCATCCGGAATAAGGTAGGTGAACTTGGAGCATGGATTGGTACTTGGGACTACGATGTTGTGGCCATTACGGAGACATGGTTAGAACAGGGACAGGAATGGGTGTTGGAAGTTCCGGGGCATAGATGTTTCAGTAAGAGTAGGGAAGCTGGTAAAAGAGGTGGAGGAGGAGCATTTTTAATCAAGGATAGTTTAATGACTGCAGAAAGGCAGTTCGAGGGGGATCTGCCTACTGAGGTAATATTGGCTGAAGTTAGAAATAGGAAAGGAGCGGTCACGTTGTTAGGAGTTTTCTATAGGCCCCCAAATAGTAATAGAGATGTGGAGGGAGAAATTGCAAAACAGATTATGGATAGGTGTGGAGGTCTCAGGGGAGTTGTCATGGGTGACTTTAACTTTCCAAATATTGATTAGAACCTCTACAGGTTGAACAGTTCCGATGGGGCAGTTTTTGTACAGTGTGTGCAGGAGGGTTTCCTGACACAATATGTGGATAGGCCGACAAGAGGGGGGGGCACATTGGATTTGGTACTGGGTAATGAACCGGGCCAAGTGTTAGATTTGTTTGTGGGAGAGCACTTTGGAGATAGTGACCACAATTCGGTGTCTTACCATGGGGGATTTTAATCTACATGTCGATTGGTTTAACCAGGTCGGGCAAGGCAACCTTGAGGAGGAGTTTATAGAATGTAACCGTGATAGTTTCCTAGAACAGTATGTAATGGAACCTACGAGGGAACAAGCGGTCCTAGATCTTGTCCTGTGTAATGAGACAGGATTGGTTCATGATCTCATAGTTAGGGATCCTCTCGGAAGGAGCGATCACAATATGGTGGAATTTAAAATACAGATGGAGGGTGAAAAGGTAAAATCAAATACTAGTGTTTTGTGTTTAAACAAAGGAGATTAGAACATAGAACAGTACAGCACAGAACAGGCCCTTCGGCCCTCAATGTTGTGCCGAGCCATGATCACCCTACTCAAACCCACATATCCACCCTATACCCGTAACCCAACAACCCCCCCCTTAACCTTACTTTTTATTAGGACACGACGGGCAATTTAGCATGGCCAATCCACCAAACCCGCACATCTTTGGACTGTGGGAGGAAACCGGAGCACCCGGAGGAAACCCACGCACACAGTGGGAGGACGTGCAGACTCCACACAGACAGTGACCCAGCCGGGAATCGAACCTGGGACCCTGGAGCTGTGAAGCATTTATGCTAACCACCATGCTACCCTGCTGCCCATTACAATGGGATGAGAGAAGAACTAGCTAAGGTAGACTGGGAGCAAAGACTTTATGGTGGAATAGTTGAGGAACAGTGGAGAACCTTCCAAGCAATTTTTCACAGTGCTCAGCAAAGGTTTATACCAACAAAAAGGAAGGACGGTAGAAAGAGGGAAAATAGACCATGGATATCTTTGGAAATAAGGGAGAGTATCAAATTGAAGGAAAAAGCATACAAAGTGGCAAAGATTGGTGGGAGACTAGAGGACTGGGAAATCTTTAGGGGGCAACAGAAAACTACTAAAAAAGCTACAAAGAAGAGTAAGATAAAGTATGAGAGTAAACTTGCTCAGAATATAAAAACAGACAGTAAAAGTTTTTACAAATATATAAAACAAAAAAGAGTGGCTAAGGTAAATATTGGTTCTTTAGAGGATGAGAAGGGAGATTTAATAATGGGAAATGAGGAAATGCCTGAGGAACTGAACAGGTTTTTTGGGTCGGTCTTCACAATGGAAGACACAAATAACATGCCAGTGACTGATAGAAATTAGGCTATGACAGGTGAGGACCTTGAGAGGATTGCTATCACTAAGGGGGTAGTGATGGGCAAGCTAATGGGGCTAAAGGTAGACAAGTCTCCTGGCCCTGATGGAATGCATCCCAGAGTGCTAAAAGAGATGGCTAGGGAAATTGCAGATGCACTAGTGATGATTTACAAAAATTCACTAGACTCTGGGGTGGTCCCGGTGGATTGGAAATTAGCAAACGTGACACCACTGTTTAAAAAAGGAGGTAGGCAGAGAGCAGGAAATTATAGGCCAGTGAGTTTAACTTCGGTAATAGGGAAGATGCTGGAATCTATCATCAAGGAAGAAATTGCGAGGCATCTGGATAGAAATTGTCCCATTGGGCAGACGCAGCATGGGTTCATAAAGGGCAGGTCGTGCCTAACTAATTTAGTGGAATTTTTTGAGGACATTACCAGTGCAGTAGATAACGGGGAGCCAATGGATGTGGTATATCTGGATTTCCAGAAAGCCTTTGACAAGGTGCCACACAAAAGGTTGCTGCATAAGATAAAGATGCATGGCATTAAGGGTAAAGTAGTGGATAGAGGATTGGTTAATTAATAGAAAGCAAAGAGTGGGGATTAATGGGTGTTTCTCTGGTTGGCAATCAGTAGCTAGTGGTGTCCCTCAGGGATCCGTGTTGGGCCCACAATTGTTCACAATTTACATAGATGATTTGGAGTTGGGGACCAAGGGCAATGTGTCCAAGTTTGCAGATGACATTAAGATGAGTGGTAAAGCAAAAGGTGCAGAGGATACTGGAAGTCTGCAGAGGGATTTGGATAGGTTAAGTGAATGGGCTAGGGTCTGGCAGATGGAATACAATGTTGACAAATGTGAGGTTAAACATTTTGGTAGGAATAACAGCAAACGGGATTATTATTTAAATGATAAAATATTAAAGCATGTCGCTGTGCAGAGACACTTGGGTGTGCTGGTGCATGAGTCACAGAAGGTTGGTTTACAGGTGCAACAGGTGATTAAGAAGGCAAATGGAATTTTGTCCTTCATTGCTAGAGGGATGGAGTTTAATACTAGGGAGGTTATGCTGCAATTGTATAAGGTGTTAGTGCGGCCACACCTGGAGTATTGTGTTCAGTTTTGGTCTCCTTACTTGAGAAAGGACGTACTGGCACTGGAGGGTGTGCAGAGGAGATTCACTAGGTTAATCCCAGATCTGAAGGGGTTAGATTACGAGGAGAGGTTGAGTAGACTGGGACTGTACTCGTTGGAATTTAGAAGGATGAGGGGGGATCTTATAGAAACATCTAAAACTATGAAGATAATAGATAGGATCGATGTGGGCAGGTTGTTTCCACTGGCGGGTGAAAGCAGAACTAGGGGGCATAGCCTCAAAATAAGGGGAAGTAGATTTAGGACTGAGTTTAGGAGGAACTTCTTCACCCAAAGGGTTGTGAATCTATGGAATTCCTTGCCCAGTGAAGCAGTTGAGGCTCCTTCATTAAATGTTCTTAAGGTAAAGATAGATAGTTTTTTGAAGAATAAAGGGATTAAGGGTTATGGTGTTCGGGCCGGAAAGTGGAGCTGAGCCCACAAAAGATCAGCCATGATCTAATTGAATGGCGGAGCAGGCTCGAGGGGCCAGATGGCCGACTCCTGCTCCTAGTTCTTATGTTCTTATGTTCTATAGCAATGAAGAGGGATAGGGCCATACGGCAGGGCAAGGTTTATAAATGGGGGATGGGAAATTATGATGCGATTAGACAAGAATTAGGGAGCATAAGATGGGAACAGAAACTGTCAGGGAATGGCACAAATGAAAAGTGGAGCTTGTTCAAGGAACAAATACCACGTGTCCTTGATAGGTATGTCCCCGTCAGGCAGGGAGGAAATGGCCGTGTGAGGGAACCATGGTTCACAAAAGAGGTTGAATGTCTTGTCAAGAGGAAAAAGGAAGCGTATGTAAGGATGAGAAGACAAAGTTCAGTTGGGTCGCTTAAGGGCTACAAGGTAGCAAAGAATGAGCTAAAAAAGGGGCTTAGGAGAGCTAGGAGGGGGCATGAGAAGTCCTTGGCGGGTCAGATCAAGGAAAACCCCAAGGCTTTTACTCTTATGCGAGAAATAAAAGAATGACCAGGGTGAGATTAGGGCCGGTCAAGGACAGTCGTGGGAACTTGTGCATGCAGTCAGAAGAAATAGGAGAGGCGTTGAATGAATACTTTTCTTCAGTATTCACCATGGAAAGGCGCCATGTTTTTGAGGATGAGAGTGTGATACAGGCGGGTCGGCTGGAGGAGGTAGATGTTCTGAGGGAAGATGTATTGGCAAGACGTACTTGCCCAGCGTTGCGACAGCTCCGTGGAGCAGGTGCCGTGCTCGGATCACAACCTGGTGTGGGCGGGGTTCACCCCGTCCCACGCTCAGGCACGGTCCGCGTACTGGCACTTTAACAACTTGCTGCTGGAGGACAAGAGGGTCCTGGACTCGTTTTGCCGTTTCTGGGCCGGCTGGAGAAGGAAGCGGGGTGACTTCCCCTCCTTGAGGTTGTGGTGGGATGTGGGCAAGGCCCCCATCCGTGCCTCTGTCAGGGGTACATGGCGGGGTCTACGGCGAGGCGGAACTCCAAAACCGCCAAATTGGCTGAGAAAGCATGGTAGCATGGTGGTTAGCATAAATGCTTCACAGCTCCAGGGTCCTAGGTTCGATTCCCGGCTGGGTCACTGTCTGTGCGGAGTCTGCACGTCCTCCCCGTGTGTGCGTGGGTTTCCTCCGGGTGCTCCGGTTTCCTCCCACAGTCCAGTTTAGGTGGATTGGCCATGCTAAATTGCCCGTACTGTCCTAAAAAAGTAGGGTTAAGGGGGGGGGATTGTTGGGTTACAGGTATAGGGTGGATACGTAGGTTTAAGTAGGGTGATCATGGCTCGGCACAACATCGAGGGCCGAAGGGCCTGTTCTGTGCTGTACTGTTCTATGTTCTAAAGTTTTCGATCTGGAGTCACGTCTTGCTGAGCCCGATGAGGACCCAGGCCTGGGGTGGGTGTACAGAGAGAAGAAGGGCGCGCTGTGGGACCTGCAACTTGCCGGGTCCCGCGGCACGTATGTGAGGTCGCGGATCCATCTCCTGACAGACATGGACCGTGCCTCCCCCTTTTTCTACTCGCTGGAAAGAGGGCCCGTCGGCAGATTTCTACGCTGCTGGCCGATGACGGGACCCTCGTCTCGGATCCGGAGGGGGTCAGGACCCTGATCAGGGACTTTTATTCCGACCTCTTCTCTCCGGATCCGTCCAGCGGGGACGCTTGCAGAGTTCTGTGGGAGGACCTGCCCCAGGTCGGCCCGGAAAGCGCCGGGAAGCTCGATGATCCCATCAACCTCCAAGAGCTGACCGGCGCCCTGGGCAGCCTGTCACGGGGAAAACCCCAGGGCTGGACAGGCTGACCGTGGAGTTCTTCAGGGAGTTCTGGGACGTCCTGGGGAGCGATGATGCGGGGGTTCTGGGGGAATGTATCACGACCGGGGAGATGCCATTTTCATGGCGCAGGGCCGTCATTGCCCTGCTGCCCAAGAAGGGGGATCTCTGCCAAACTTAAGAACTGCTGACCGGTCTCCCTCCTCCACACGGACTACAGGATTTTCACCAAGGCAATGTCCTTACGCCTTGGCCCCGTGCTGGACCACATTATCCACCCTGACCAGCAGAGGGCAGTAGAGCGGAGCTACTGATTGGCTGTTGCGGGGGAAATTTGTATACGTGCAGTGCGGTCAGCGGAACTTGAAGGTGCACCTGTGCAAGAGACACTCGGTGTTCAAGTGAAGGAAAGCATCCAGCAGAGGGCAGCAGAGCGGAGCTACTGATTGGCTGTTGCGGGAGAAATTTGCATACGTGCAGTGCAGTCAGCGGAACCTGAAGGTGGTTTCTGGAGGAGCTGTTGTCAAGTGATAGTTAAACCTGAAATACTGCTACAGTGTTTCCCCCCCCCGCCGCCCCCTCCTCTAACCAAAAATAAACCAAGGATCCCAGCCGAGAAAAGATCAAGAAGGAGGCTCGAGGGCAGGTAGAAGTGGAAAGAAGTTGAACCGTGACGTCACAGCCTGTAGCAGAAGCGGCCTTCAGATTCTCGGCGGGAGCAGTGGCCAGGGGTCGTCAGGAAGGTAAGTTTATCTCTTTAAAAACCTACCTTGAAGAGTGACATCACAGCAAAGCAGTGACCTGATTGGCTGGTAAGGAAAGTTCTCCAATTAGCAGTAGCTGGGAGAAATTTAACTCTTTGTGTGTTGGTAAGTATTGTGATTGGTAAGTAGAATCCTTATTCCTTTCACTTATTCATTATTTGATATTATATTTGTAGTCAGACCCGTGTTATGCTCCTTGTGCTCAATGTGGGGGTTCAGGGACCAGCCGATGCCCCTGACTCCTTCATGTGCGGGAAGTGTGTCCAGCTGCAGCTCCTGTTAGACCGAATGACGGCTCTGGAGCTGCGGATGGACTCACTTTGGAGCATCCGGGATGCTGAGGAGGCCGTGGATAGCACGTTCAGTGAGTTGGTCACACCGCAGATTAGGATTGGTGAGGGAGACAGGGAATGGGTGACCAAAAGGCAGAGAAAGAGCAGGAAGGCAGTGCAGGTGTCCCCTGCGGTCATCTCCCTCCAAAACAGGTATACCGTTTTGGATACTGTTGGGGAGATGACTCACCAGGGGAAGGCAGTAGTAGCCAGGTTCATGGCACCGTGGCTGACTCAGCTGCACATGATTGCTACCAGTGCCACGAGACAGTCAGAGTAGAAATTCAAGAATAGTCAGAATGAATACGCGGCTTGAGAAATGGTGCAGGAGGGAGGGGTTCAGATTTTTGGGACATTGGAACCGGTTCTGGGAGTGGTGGGACCATTACAAACCGGATGGTCTACACCTGGGCAGGACTGGAACCAATGTCCTAGGGGGTGCTTTTTCTAACACTGTTGGGGTTGTTTTAAACTAATGTCGCAGGGGGATGGGAACCAGATTAGGAAGTTAGAGGTCAGTAAAGAGGCAGCAACTAAAGCCAGTAAGGTACGAGACAATAAACTCAATGTGACTAAGGGGAAGAGTAGACATGGAAGAGATGATGAACGCAAAGGGACAGGTGGTCTGAGGTGCATTTGTTTTAATGCGAGAAGTGTAGCAGGTAAGGCAGATGAACTTAGGGCTTGGATTAGTACCTGGGAATATGATGTTATTGGTATTACTGAGACTTGGTTGAGGGAAGGGCAAGACTGGCAACTAAATATCCCAGGGTATAGATGCTTCAGGAGGGATAGAGAGGGAGGTAAAAGGGGTGGAGGAGTTGCATTACTAGTCAGAGATGATCTCACATCTGTGATTACGGAGGGCATGATTGAGGATTCGAGCACTGAGGCAATATGGGTGGAGCTGAGAAATAGGAATGGTGCAGTAACATTGTTGGGACTTTACTACAGGCCTTCCAAAAGCGAGCGTGAAGTAGAGGTACAAATATGTAGACAGATTATAGAACAAAGTAGGCGCAAATGGGTGGTTGTGATGGGAGATTTTAACTTCACCAACATTGAATGGGATTCATGTAGTGTTGGAGATGTAGATGGAGCAGAATTTGTAAGGAGCATCCAGGAGAGTTTTTTAGAGCAGTATGTAAATAGTCCAACTCGGGAAGGGGCCATACTGGACCTGGTATTGGGGAATGATCTTGGCCAGGTGGATGAAGTTTCAGTCGGTGATTACTTTGGGAATAGCGATCACAATTCCGTAAGTTTTAGAATACTCATGGACAAAGGTGAGAGTGGTCCTAAAGGAAGAGTGCTAAATTGGGGAAAGGCAGAGTATAACAAAATTCGGCAGGAGCTAGGGAATGTGGATTGGGAGCAGCTGTTTAAGGGTAAATCCATATTTGAAATGTGGGAGTCTTTTAAGGAAAGTTTGATTAGAGTGCAGGACAGACATGTTCCTGTGAAAATGAGAGATAGAAATGGCAAGATTAGAGAACCATGCATGACGGGTGGAATTGTGAGACTAGCTAAAATGAAAAAGGAAGCATACATAAGATCGAGGCGACTCAAAACTGTGAAGCTTTGGAGGAATATCGGGAAAGTAGGACGAATCTCAAACGCGCAATAAAGAGGGCGAAAAAGGGTCATGAAATATCTTTGGCTAACAGGGTTAAGGAAAATCCCAAAGCCTTTTATTCGTATATAAGGAGCAAGAGGGTAACTAGAGAAAGGATTGGCCCACTCAAAAACAAACGAGGGAATTTATGCGTGGAGTCAGAGGAAATGGGTGAGATTCTTAATGAGTACTTTGCATCGGTATTCACCAAGGAGAGGGACATGACTGATATTGAGGCGAGGGATGGATGTTTAAATACTCTAGGTCATGTCGGCATAAGGAAGGGGGAGGTTTTGGGTATTTTAAAAGGCATTAAGGTGGACAAGTCCCCAGGACCGGATGGGGTCTATTCCAGGTTACTGAGCGAAGCGAGGGACGAAATAGCTGGGGCCTTAACAGATATCTTTACAGCATCCTTGACACGGCTGAGGTCCTGGAGGACTGGAGAATTGCTAATGTTGTCCCTTTGTTTAAGAAGGGTAGCAGGGATAATCCAGGGAATTATAGGCCTGTGAGCTTGACGTCAGTGGTAGGCAAACTGTTGGAGAAGATACTGAGGGATAGGATCTATTCATATTTGGAAGAAAATAGACTTCTCAGTGATAGGCAGCATGGTTTTGTGCAGGGGAGGTCATGTCTTACAAACCTAATAGGATTCTTTGAGGAAGTGACAAAGTTAATTGATGAGGGAAGGGCTGTAGATGTCGTATACATGGACTTTAGTAAGGCGTTTGATAAAGTTTCCCATGGCAGGTTGATGGAAAAAGTGAAGTCGTATGTGGTTCAGGGTGTACTAGCTAGATGGATAAAGAACTGGCTGGGCAACAGGAGACAGAGAGTAGTGGTGGAAGAGAGTGTCTCAAAATGGAGAAAGGAGACTAGTGGTGTTCCACAGGGATCCGTGCTCGGATCACTGTTGTTTGTGATATACATAAATGATCTGGACAAAGTTATAGGTGGTCTGATGAGATAGTTTGCAGATGATACTAAGATTGGTGGAGTTGCAGATGGCGAGGAGGACTGTCAGAGAATACAGCAAAATATAGATAGATTGGAAGTTGGGCAGAGAAATGGCAGATGGAGTTCAATCCAGGCAAATGCGAGGTGATGCGTTTTGGAAGATCTAATTCAAGAGCGGAATATATGGTCAATGGAAGAGTCCGAGGAAAAATTGATGTGCAGAGAGATCTGGGATGTTCAGGTCCATTGTACCCTGAAGGTGGCAACGCAGGTCGATAGAGTGGTCAAGAAGGCATACAGCATGCTTTCCTTCATCGGACGGGGTATTGAGTACAAGAGTTGGCAGGTCATGTTACAGTTGTATCGGACTTTGGTTCGGCCACATTTGGAATACTGCGTGCAGTTCTGGTCGCCACATTACCAGAAGGATGTGGATGCTTTGGAGAGGGTGCAGAGGAGGTTCACCAGGATGTTGCCTGGTATGGAGGGTGCTAGCTATGAAGAAAGGTTGAGTAGATTAGGATTGTTTTCATTGGAAAGACAGAGGTTGAGGGGAGACCAGATTGAGGTCTACAAAATTATGAGAGGTATGGACAGGGTAGACAGCAACAAGGTTTTCCCAAGAGTGGGGGTGTCAATTACAAGGGGTCACGATTTCAAGGTGAGAGGGGGAAAGTTTAAGGGAGATGTGCGTGGAAAGTTTTTTACGCAGAGGGTGGTGGGTGCCTGGAACGCTTTACCAGCGGAGGTGGTAGAGGCGGGCACGATAGCATCATTTAAGAAGCATCTAGACAGGTATATGAACGGGCGGGAAACAGAGGGAAGTAGATCCTTGGAAAATAGGCGACAGGTTTAGATGAAGGATCTGGATCGGCGCAGGCTGGGAGGGCCGAAGGGCCTGTTCCTGTGCTGTAATTTTCTTTGTTCTTTGTTCTTTGACCAGTCCTACACAGTCCCGGACCGCACAATCTAGGATAATATCCATCTGGTCCGGGACATTATCCATTTTACCCAGAGGACTGGTATGTCGAGCGCCTTCCTTTCTCTTGACCAGGAGAAGGCGTTCGACAGGGTGGGCACGAGTATTTGCTCGGGACTCTGCGTGCTTTCGGATTCAGGACGCATTTTGTCGACCGGATCCGATTACTGTACGCTGCCTCGGAGTGTCTGATTCAGATTAACGGGTCCTGACTGCGCCCCTTCGCTTTGGGAGAGGAGTGCGTCAGGGCTGCCCCCTGTCCGGCCAACGTTATTCTCTATGCGTGGAGCCTTTCCTGTGCCTCCTGTGGAGGAGGTTAACGGGACTGGTTCTGCACGAACCGGACGTGGGAGTGGTCCTCTCGGCTTACGCTGATGACGTGCTCCTCATGTTCACTGACCCCGGTGACCTGCGGAGGATGCGAGAGTGCCAGGCTGTGTACTCCGTCGCGACTTCCGCACGGATGAACTGGGCTAAATGTTCCGGACACCTGGTGGGTCCGTGGCAGATGGGCCCTCTCCCGGAGGAGCTCAGGCCCTTCAGCTGGAGTTGGACCAACATCCTCTACTTGGGAGTCCATCTTTGCCCGGCAGATGAAGCCTGGCCAGTGAACTGGAAGGAGCTGGAGACCAAGGTTACCGCTCGCCTGGGCGCTGGACAGGGCTGCTCCGAGTGCTGTCCCACAGGGGTCAAGGTCTTGTCATAAACCAGCTGATCGCCTCCATGCTGTGGTACCGGCTGGTCACTTTGACCCCTCCCCCTGCTTCGGTTCTTCTGGGACAAACGATTGCACTGGGTCGCTGCGGAGGTCTTGAGTCTCCCAATTGCAGAGGGCGGTTTGGCACTGATGTGCCTTCGCACCCAGTTCTTGACTTTCCGCCTTCAGACTCTGCAGCGATACCTGTACGTTGAGCCTCCTCCACGATGGTGCCCTGGCGACGTCTTTCTTCCACCAGGTGCACGGCCTGAACTACCACGTGCAGCTCCTGTTCTTTGACCAGAATGGTCTTCGGAATTTTTTGTTGGCACTGCCCGACTTGTACCAGGACCTCTTCAAAGTCTGGAACACAGTCGGCACGCACCGCAGCTCTCCCCCCATCAGGAGTGGTGGCAGTCGTCAGGGAGCCGCTGCTCAGGAATCCGCACCTCCGCCAATATCCATTCAGGTGGCTGGTGGAGCGGAGGGCTGTGGCTGCCGGTGTGACCAGGATCAGGGACATGCTGGGTGGAGGAGGGGCTGTGGCTGCCGGTGTGACCAGGATCAGGGACATGCTGGGTGGGGAGGAGCTGTGGCTGCCGGTGTGACCAGGATCAGGGACATGCTGGGTGGAGGAGGAGCTGTGGCTGCCGGTGTGACCAGGATCAGGGACATGCTGGGTGGCGGAGGAGCGAGCTGTGGCTGCCGGTGTGACCAGGATCAGGGACATGCTGGGTGGGGGAGGAGCTGTGGCTGCCGGTGTGACCAGGATCAGGGACATGCTGGGTGGAGGAGGAGCTGTGGCTGCCGGTGTGACCAGGATCAGGGACATGCTGGGTGGCGGAGGAGCTGTGGCTGCCGGTGTGACCAGGATCAGGGACATGCTGGGTGGGGGAGGAGCTGTGGCTGCCGGTGTGACCAGGATCAGGGACATGCTGGGTGGCGGAGGGGCTGTGGCTGCCGGTGTGACCAGGATCAGGGACATGCTGGGTGGCGGAGGAACTGTGGCTGCCGGTGTGACCAGGATCAGGGACATGCTGGGTGGGGAGGAGCTGTGGCTGCCGGTGTGACCAGGATCAGGGACATGCTGGGTGGGGAGGAGCTGTGGCTGCCGGTGTGACCAGGATCAGGGACATGCTGGGTGGCGGAGGAGGAGCTGTGGCTGCCGGTGTGGCCAGGATCAGGGACATGCTGGGTGGAGGAGGAGCTGTGGCTGCCGGTGTGACCAGGATCAGGGACATGCTGGGTGGAGGAGGAGCTGTGGCTGCCGGTGTGACCAGGATCAGGGACATGCTGGGTGGAGGAGGAGCTGTGGCTGCCGGTGTGACCAGGATCAGGGACATGCTGGGTGGGGGAGGAGGGGCTGTGGCTGCCGGTGTGACCAGGATCAGGGACATGCTGGGTGGAGGAGGAGCTGTGGCTGCCGGTGTGACCAGGATCAGGGACATGCTGGGTGGAGGAGGAGCTGTGGCTGCCGGTGTGACCAGGATCAGGGACATGCTGGGTGGGGGAGGAGCTGTGGCTGCCGGTGTGACCAGGATCAGGGACATGCTGGGTGGCGGAGGAGCTGTGGCTGCCGGTGTGACCAGGATCAGGGACATGCTGGGTGGGGGAGGAGGAGCTGTGGCTGCCGGTGTGACCAGGATCAGGGACATGCTGGGTGGGGGAGGAGCTGTGGCTGCCGGTGTGACCAGGATCAGGGACATGCTGGGTGGGGGAGGAGGAGCTGTGGCTGCCGGTGTGACCAGGATCAGGGACATGCTGGGTGGGGGAGGAGCTGTGGCTGCCGGTGTGACCAGGATCAGGGACATGCTGGGTGGGGGAGGAGCTGTGGCTGCCGGTGTGACCAGGATCAGGGACATGCTGGGTGGCGGAGGAGCTGTGGCTGCCGGTGTGACCAGGATCAGGGACATGCTGGGTGGAGGAGGAGCTGTGGCTGCCGGTGTGACCAGGATCAGGGACATGCTGGGCGGCGGAGGAGCGATCTGTGGCTGCCGGTGTGACCAGGATCAGGGACATGCTGGGTGGGGGAGGAGCTGTGGCTGCCGGTGTGACCAGGATCAGGGACATGCTGGGTGTGGAGGAGGAGCTGTGGCTGCCGGTGTGACCAGGATCAGGGACATGCTGGGTGGGGGAGGAGCTGTGGCTGCCGGTGTGACCAGGATCAGGGACATGCTGGGTGGCGGAGGGGCTGTGGCTGCCGGTGTGACCAGGATCGGGGACATGCTGGGTGGTGGAGGAGCTGTGGCTGCCGGTGTGACCAGGATCAGGGACATGCTGGGTGGAGGAGGAGCGAGCTGTGGCTGCCGGTGTGACCAGGATCAGGGACATGCTGGGTGGAGGAGGGGCTGTGGCTGCCGGTGTGACCAGGATCAGGGACATGCTGGGTGGAGGAGAAGGAGCTGTGGCTGCCGGTGTGACCAGGATCAGGGACATGCTGGGCGGAGGAGGAGCTGTGGCTGCCGGTGTGACCAGGATCAGGGACATGCTGGGTGGAGGAGGAGCTGTGGCTGCCGGTGTGACCAGGATCAGGGACATGCTGGGTGGAGGAGGAGCTGTGGCTGCCGGTGTGACCAGGATCAGGGACATGCTGGGTGGGTGGAGGAGCTGTGGCTGCCGGTGTGACCAGGATCAGGGACATGCTGGGTGGAGGAGGGGCTGTGGCTGCCGGTGTGACCAGGATCAGGGACATGCTGGGTGGAGGAGGAGCTGTGGCTGCCGGTGTGACCAGGATCAGGGACATGCTGGGTGGAGGAGGAGCTGTGGCTGCCGGTGTGACCAGGATCAGGGACATGCTGGGTGGAGGAGGAGCTGTGGCTGCCGGTGTGACCAGGATCAGGGACATGCTGGGTGGCGGAGGAGTGAGCTGTGGCTGCCGGTGTGACCAGGATCAGGGACATGCTGGGTGGAGGAGGAGCTGTGGCTGCCGGTGTGACCAGGATCAGGGACATGCTGGGTGGGGGAGGAGCTGTGGCTGCCGGTGTGACCAGGATCAGGGACATGCTGGGTGGAGGAGGGAGCTGTGGCTGCCGGTGTGACCAGGATCAGGGACATGCTGGGTGGGGGGAGGAGCTGTGGCTGCCGGTGTGACCAGGATCAGGGACATGCTGGGTGGAGGAGGAGCTGTGGCTGCCGGTGTGACCAGGATCAGGGACATGCTGGGTGGGGGAGGGGCTGTGGCTGCCGGTGTGACCAGGATCAGGGACATGCTGGGTGGGGGAGTGAGCTGTGGCTGCCGGTGTGACCAGGATCAGGGACATGCTGGGTGGGAGGAGGAGCTGTGGCTGCCGGTGTGACCAGGATCAGGGACATGCTGGGTGGGGAGGAGGAGCTGTGGCTGCCGGTGTGACCAGGATCAGGGACATGCTGGGTGGGGGAGGGAGCTGTGGCTGCCGGTGTGACCAGGATCAGGGACATGCTGGGTGGAGGAGGAGCTGTGGCTGCCGGTGTGACCAGGATCAGGGACATGCTGGGTGGAGGAGGAGCTGTGGCTGCCGGTGTGACCAGGATCAGGGACATGCTGGGTGGGGAGGAGGAGCTGTGGCTGCCGGTGTGACCAGGATCAGGGACATGCTGGGTGGAGGAGGAGCTGTGGCTGCCGGTGTGACCAGGATCAGGGACATGCTGGGTGGGGGAGGAGCTGTGGCTGCCGGTGTGACCAGGATCAGGGACATGCTGGGTGGGGGAGGAGCTGTGGCTGCCGGTGTGACCAGGATCAGGGACATGCTGGGTGGGGGAGGAGCTGTGGCTGCCGGTGTGACCAGGATCAGGGACATGCTGGGTGGTGGAGGAGCTGTGGCTGCCGGTGTGACCAGGATCAGGGACATGCTGGGTGGAGGAGGAGCTGTGGCTGCCGGTGTGACCAGGATCAGGGACATGCTGGGTGGAGGAGGAGGAGCTGTGGCTGCCGGTGTGACCAGGATCAGGGACATGCTGGGTGGAGGAGGAGCTGTGGCTGCCGGTGTGACCAGGATCAGGGACATGCTGGGTGGAGGAGGAGCTGTGGCTGCCGGTGTGACCAGGATCAGGGACATGCTGGGTGGAGGAGGGGCTGTGGCTGCCGGTGTGACCAGGATCAGGGACATGCTGGGTGGGAGGAGGAGCTGTGGCTGCCGGGGTGACCAGGATCAGGGACATGCTGGGTGGAGGAGGAGCTGTGGCTGCCGGTGTGACCAGGATCAGGGACATGCTGGGTGGGGGAGGAGCTGTGGCTGCCGGTGTGACCAGGATCAGGGACATGCTGGGTGGAGGAGGGGCTGTGGCTGCCGGTGTGACCAGGATCAGGGACATGCTGGGTGGAGGAGCGAGCTGTGGCTGCCGGTGTGACCAGGATCAGGGACATGCTGGGTGGGGGAGGAGGGGCTGTGGCTGCCGGTGTGACCAGGATCAGGGACATGCTGGGTGGAGGAGGAGCTGTGGCTGCCGGTGTGACCAGGATCAGGGACATGCTGGGTGGAGGAGGAGCTGTGGCTGCCGGTGTGACCAGGATCAGGGACATGCTGGGTGGGGGAGGAGCTGTGGCTGCCGGTGTGACCAGGATCAGGGACATGCTGGGTGGGGGAGGGGCTGTGGCTGCCGGTGTGACCAGGATCAGGGACATGCTGGGTGGCGGAGGGGCTGTGGCTGCCGGTGTGACCAGGATCAGGGACATGCTGGGTGGAGGAGGAGCTGTGGCTGCCGGTGTGACCAGGATCAGGGACATGCTGGGTGGGGGAGGGAGCTGTGGCTGCCGGTGTGACCAGGATCAGGGACATGCTGGGTGGGGGAGGAGCTGTGGCTGCCGGTGTGACCAGGATCAGGGACATGCTGGGTGGAGGAGGAGCTGTGGCTGCCGGTGTGACCAGGATCAGGGACATGCTGGGTGGGGGAGGAGCTGTGGCTGCCGGTGTGACCAGGATCAGGGACATGCTGGGTGGAGGAGGAGCTGTGGCTGCCGGTGTGACCAGGATCAGGGACATGCTGGGTGGGGGAGGAGCTGTGGCTGCCGGTGTGACCAGGATCAGGGACATGCTGGGTGGGGGAGGAGCGAGCTGTGGCTGCCGGTGTGACCAGGATCAGGGACATGCTGGGTGGAGGAGGAGGAGCTGTGGCTGCCGGTGTGACCAGGATCAGGGACATGCTGGGTGGTGGAGGAGGAGCTGTGGCTGCCGGTGTGACCAGGATCAGGGACATGCTGGGTGGGGAGGAGGAGCTGTGGCTGCCGGTGTGACCAGGATCAGGGACATGCTGGGTGGAGGAGGAGCTGTGGCTGCCGGTGTGACCAGGATCAGGGACATGCTGGGTGGGGGAGGAGCTGTGGCTGCCGGTGTGACCAGGATCAGGGACATGCTGGGTGGAGGAGGAGCTGTGGCTGCCGGTGTGACCAGGATCAGGGACATGCTGGGTGGGGGAGGGGCTGTGGCTGCCGGTGTGACCAGGATCAGGGACATGCTGGGTGGAGGAGGAGCTGTGGCTGCCGGTGTGACCAGGATCAGGGACATGCTGGGTGGAGGAGGGAGCTGTGGCTGCCGGTGTGACCAGGATCAGGGACATGCTGGGTGGGGGAGGGGCTGTGGCTGCCGGTGTGACCAGGATCAGGGACATGCTGGGTGGAGGAGGAGCTGTGGCTGCCGGTGTGACCAGGATCAGGGACATGCTGGGTGGCGGAGGAGCTGTGGCTGCCGGTGTGACCAGGATCAGGGACATGCTGGGTGGCGGAGGGGCTGTGGCTGCCGGTGTGACCAGGATCAGGGACATGCTGGGTGGGGAGGAGTGAGCTGTGGCTGCCGGTGTGACCAGGATCAGGGACATGCTGGGTGGAGGAGGAGGGGCTGTGGCTGCCGGTGTGACCAGGATCAGGGACATGCTGGGTGGAGGAGGAGCTGTGGCTGCCGGTGTGACCAGGATCAGGGGACATGCTGGGTGGGGGAGGAGCTGTGGCTGCCGGTGTGACCAGGATCAGGGACATGCTGGGTGGGGGAGGGGCTGTGGCTGCCGGTGTGACCAGGATCAGGGACATGCTGGGTGGGGAGGGGCTGTGGCTGCCGGTGTGACCAGGATCAGGGACATGCTGGGTGGGGAGGAGGAGCTGTGGCTGCCGGTGTGACCAGGATCAGGGACATGCTGGGTGGAGGAGGAGCTGTGGCTGCCGGTGTGACCAGGATCAGGGACATGCTGGGTGGGGGAGGGAGCTGTGGCTGCCGGTGTGACCAGGATCAGGGACATGCTGGGTGGGGGAGGAGCTGTGGCTGCCGGTGTGACCAGGATCAGGGACATGCTGGGTGGAGGAGGAGCTGTGGCTGCCGGTGTGACCAGGATCAGGGACATGCTGGGTGGGAGGAGGAGCTGTGGCTGCCGGTGTGACCAGGATCAGGGACATGCTGGGTGGGAGGAGGAGCTGTGGCTGCCGGTGTGACCAGGATCAGGGACATGCTGGGTGGAGGAGGGGCTGTGGCTGCCGGTGTGACCAGGATCAGGGACATGCTGGGTGGGGGAGGAGCTGTGGCTGCCGGTGTGACCAGGATCAGGGACATGCTGGGTGGAGGAGGAGCTGTGGCTGCCGGTGTGACCAGGATCAGGGACATGCTGGGTGGAGGAGGGGCTGTGGCTGCCGGGGTGACCAGGATCAGGGACATGCTGGGTGGAGGAGGGGCTGTGGCTGCCGGTGTGACCAGGATCAGGGACATGCTGGGTGGGGAGGAGTGAGCTGTGGCTGCCGGTGTGACCAGGATCAGGGACATGCTGGGTGGAGGAGGAGCTGTGGCTGCCGGTGTGACCAGGATCAGGGACATGCTGGGTGGAGGAGGAGCTGTGGCTGCCGGTGTGACCAGGATCAGGGACATGCTGGGTGGGGGAGGAGCTGTGGCTGCCGGTGTGACCAGGATCAGGGACATGCTGGGTGGAGGAGGAGCTGTGGCTGCCGGTGTGACCAGGATCAGGGACATGCTGGGTGGCGGAGGAGCTGTGGCTGCCGGTGTGACCAGGATCAGGGACATGCTGGGTGGGGGAGGAGCTGTGGCTGCCGGTGTGACCAGGATCAGGGACATGCTGGGTGGAGGAGGGGCTGTGGCTGCCGGTGTGACCAGGATCAGGGACATGCTGGGTGGGGAGGAGTGAGCTGTGGCTGCCGGTGTGACCAGGATCAGGGACATGCTGGGTGGGGGAGGAGCTGTGGCTGCCGGTGTGACCAGGATCAGGGACATGCTGGGTGGAGGAGGAGCTGTGGCTGCCGGTGTGACCAGGATCAGGGACATGCTGGGTGGAGGAGGAGCTGTGGCTGCCGGTGTGACCAGGATCAGGGACATGCTGGGTGGAGGAGGAGCTGTGGCTGCCGGTGTGACCAGGATCAGGGACATGCTGGGTGGAGGAGGGGCTGTGGCTGCCGGTGTGACCAGGATCAGGGACATGCTGGGTGGAGGAGGAGCTGTGGCTGCCGGTGTGACCAGGATCAGGGACATGCTGGGTGGAGGAGGAGCTGTGGCTGCCGGTGTGACCAGGATCAGGGACATGCTGGGTGGAGGAGGAGGAGCTGTGGCTGCCGGTGTGACCAGGATCAGGGACATGCTGGGTGGAGGAGGAGCTGTGGCTGCCGGTGTGACCAGGATCAGGGACATGCTGGGTGGGGGAGGAGCTGTGGCTGCCGGTGTGACCAGGATCAGGGACATGCTGGGTGGAGGAGGAGCTGTGGCTGCCGGTGTGACCAGGATCAGGGACATGCTGGGTGGAGGAGGAGCTGTGGCTGCCGGTGTGACCAGGATCAGGGACATGCTGGGTGGAGGAGGAGCTGTGGCTGCCGGTGTGACCAGGATCAGGGACATGCTGGGTGGGGGAGGGGCTGTGGCTGCCGGTGTGACCAGGATCAGGGACATGCTGGGTGGTGGAGGAGGAGCTGTGGCTGCCGGTGTGACCAGGATCAGGGACATGCTGGGTGGGGGAGGAGCTGTGGCTGCCGGTGTACCAGGATCAGGGACATGCTGGGGGGAGGAGGGGTGCTGTGGCTGCCGGTGTGACCAGGATCAGGACATGCTGGGTGGGGGAGGAGGCTGTGGCTGCCGGTGTGACCAGATCAGGGACATGCTGGGTGGAGGAGGAGCTGTGGCTGCCGGTGTGACCAGGATCAGGGACATGCTGGGTGGGGGAGGAGGGGCTGTGGCTGCCGGTGTGACCAGGATCAGGGACATGCTGGGTGGGAGGAGGAGCTGTGGCTGCCGTTGTGACCAGGATCAGGGACATGCTGTGTGGGGGAGGAGCTGTGGCTGCCGGTGTGACCAGGATCAGGGACATCTGGGTGGAGGAGGAGCTGTTGCTGCGGTGTACCGGATAGGGACATGCGGTGTGAGGAGGAGCTGTGGCTGCCCGGTGTGACCAGGATCAGGGACATGACTGGGTGGAGGAGGAGCTGTGGCTGCGGTGTGACCAGATCAGGGACAATGCTGGGTGGAGGAGAGTGAGCTGTGGCTGCCGGTGTGACCAGGATCAGGGACATGCTGGGTGGGGGAGGAGCTGTGGCTGCCGGTGTGACCAGGATCAGGGACATGCTGGGTGGAGGAGGAGGGGCTGTGGCTGCCGGGGTGACCAGGATCAGGGACATGCTGGGTGGGGGAGGGGCTGTGGCTGCCGGTGTGACCAGGATCAGGGACATGCTGGGTGGGGGAGGAGCTGTGGCTGCCGGTGTGACCAGGATCAGGGACATGCTGGGTGGCGGAGGAGCTGTGGCTGCCGGTGTGACCAGGATCAGGGACATGCTGGGTGGGGGAGGGGCTGTGGCTGCCGGTGTGACCAGGATCAGGGACATGCTGGGTGGGGGAGGAGCTGTGGCTGCCGGTGTGACCAGGATCAGGGACATGCTGGGTGGGGGAGGGGCTGTGGCTGCCGGTGTGACCAGGATCAGGGACATGCTGGGTGGAGGAGGGGCTGTGGCTGCCGGTGTGACCAGGATCAGGGACATGCTGGGTGGAGGGGAGGGGGGGGCGAGCTGGATGACACCCTACGAGCTAGCCAGGCGCGGAGCGGTGTCTGTCCGGTGCGTGGCCAATGCAATCCAAGGCCTCAAAACGGTTGTGCTCGGCCCCGTTGGCACACTTGCAATTGAGACGGCGCAGTTGGGCGGCGGCATCCCGTCTGAGCGGAGCCCTGCTCGGAGGGAATTCCACATTGGTCCTAAACCCCGGAACTATCCCCGGGTGCTGGTGCCCCACAGCCCCAGCCGCCAGGCGGAAATACCCTTTTTGTGCCCTTTTTGCACTGTGCGAAGGGGTTCCCTGTACGGCCTGCTGTTGCACACCTTCCACCTCCTTGTCCTTGCCCGCCGCCCGGGCACGCCTTGGCGTGCCTCATTGCCGTCCGGCGGCAGAGCTCCCCACTGGAGGTGTCCGCCCCATAAAACTAGGGGACCAGGGGTGGAGGGTGCTGCACGTGGCAGTACCATACAACCATCGTTTGAACCACTTCACAGCTCTTTAGCGGCCTGGTGGACACCATGGAGCACGTTTATGTTGTCTGTCCTCGGCTTTTTGTTTTCTGGACAACGTTGTTGTTGAGGTTTTCTTTGCACTTCAGCCCCACGCTCCTGATCTACGGACATCCGGTGCGGAGGGGGGTGGGGATGGCGGAGGACCTCCTCATGAACCTCCTCGTGAACCTGGCCAAACTTGCCATTTATAGGTCCAGGCAGCGGGCGTCCGAGGGGGTCCCCTCTTTTGTTTTATCCATCAGTTACTTTATGTTCTTTTGCTTGGTTTTCACACCCAGCATGACGCCAGTGTCAGTGGCAGATGTTGGCGTAACTCCTGCACATGTAGATAAACGTACCGGTCATCACGTCACAAAAAAAACACCACAAGAAAATAATAAAAAAGACAAAACGCATAAACAAAAATATTTTTTTTCTTTTCACCTGTTACATTCGAGTAGTAAGATCATATAAAAGGTCTAACCCAAACAGCAAGTTTTAAGTTAATTTACTAAATAAACGAATAGCATTCTACAAGGGAGACCATTCTAATGAATGGAAAGGCCCAGGGAAGATCATAGGCATAGATGGCAAAACAATTATTTTGCAACATGGCAATCAAACTGTTAGGGTACATTCAGCAAGGATAATGGGTACAGTTTACAAATTTAGACAGAGCAGACGGACATGATGAGGAACCAGAGTCAGCTAGTATGCACGTGTTACAGAGCTATGAGGACCAGTTAACTGATATAGACAGGGTTTCTGTTGAGGAACACGACACTTCTGATAAATTAGAACATGCCATTTTTATGAAAGGACAACTGCCAAAAATTGATACAACAGTGGCATACTTGCCTGAAGGGTCTAGTCAATGGAAGGATGCAACTGTTATCAGTAGAGCAGGGAGAGCCACGGGAAAGTATAAACAATGGTTGAATACACAGCATACATGGATAGGATGGGTACAGAGGGATACGGCACAAGGAAATGTTGAGGGTTTTGGTAAAGAGTGGTATCATGACCGGTACAGGCTTGGCGGGCCGAAGGGCCTGTTCCTGTGCTGTATTGTTCTTTGTAGAATGACAAGTCAAAGCAAAACTGCTCCATTTAGTGTTACACAAACAGGCCAACATAAAAGTGACACAACTTTCAAAAACCACCAAAATCAAACAAACCTCTCCACCAAAAGCATCTCCCAATAATGAATACCTATCGCTTATCGCTGCATCCTGCACACTGACAAAGTAACCAACGATACCACAAGCACCACTACCTCTGAGCATTTTTCGAATTGTCTTACACATTCCATGCCACATCACTAGGTGAGAAAAACACATGCAGGAGAACAATTTCCCAGTCACAAGTTGCTAATACAGAAGTTTACTTTGGAATATTTTAACTATACCACGGGGGTGATTCTCCGAAAAGAGAACAAAGTCCCCGAGCGAGCACATTTAGCCGCGTGTTTCCCGCCACTCACAGTGCTGGGAAACACATGGCTATTCAACGTGACTCGTGTTGTGTAAGGGACCTGAACAGGGAACACACGGCTGAGGCCGCACAGAGCCCAGATTTGTACAGTGGGGAGTTCTACTCGCCGGATCTTCCCAGTGTAGCGAGAAAATGGTGTCCCGATCTTTGAGGCCCCTGAAGTACACCCAGCCCAATCGATCGCGTGCAAAAAAGTGCCAGCTTGGCAGTGCCCATGCCAGCTTGCAGCTTGCAGTGCAACCTGGGTCCCTGGGAGACCCCGATGAGTGGCATTCTGTCTGCCCCTGGTTTGTGTGTACCAGTGTTGAACGGCGCCCACCCGAGGTCTCTGTGGTGAAGGGGGTGAATCCCAAAGCCTCAGGTTCCTCGGGAAGCTGCACAGTGAGAGTCAGGCTGACTACCTCATTCTAATATGCAGATTTGCCAAAAAGTGATCCCACCCACAATGGGCCGGATTCACATCGCAACGTCTCGTGATGTGGCCGCAAGAGCAGCCTGGGCCTTGTGGCCAATGAAAGCCAGGAACCCACACTCCCGGGATCTACCCGGCTCATCATATATCGCGAGATGACATTGGATGGCATTGGCCAGGCCGCACTGCGGTCAGCTGATTTTCTGGCACAGCGTGGCCGATGGATCGCGCCAGTAATTTCTGTTGGATTTCCCACCCAATATGTCACAAATGCATTTTTGAAACAAAACCATGAGAAGCAGCTAATAACTTAAGTACATTTCATAAAAATAGCGCTGGAAATCAATACCAAGAACCTTTGCTTGGGCATAAATGCGAATCATTGTGTATTTTGTAATGCTGGGTGGAAATTGTAATTGGTGCTACGATTAAACATAATCCACTCTGTGTAACACAAAGCCAGGACACATTACCTGCTGTGTTGTCTTTACAGGTGAAGCAAGGACTCCTTGTCGGCTCAGGACTGGTACAAACTGGTTGCTGATCACAGTCGCTATCACCTGACCTTGGGAGTTCAGCAGCATCTGTGGTGTAACTGCTTGCACTTGGAGGCTTTGGGCTGGTACTGCCGTCACTGGATTGGCTGTTGTTATTGTTGCTGGGTTCATGACTAAGGGAACAGTCCCTATGACCTGTGTTTGAGAGTGACAATATCAATGACACGATAGAAAGAAATGCACAAATCACCACTGTTACCAAAATCCGAAAATTGCCATCATGCAACTTCGTGACCAGAGTGATTTTGGTTATTAGAAATACCACTTTGATACTTCCAGCAGTCTATTTTTGAACAATGATCGGAAAGCTGCCGCTTGATTACTCCCCCTGTCAAATATTTACTCCCTCCATCCCCGACGAACAGTGGCAGCCGTGTGTACCATCTACAAGATGCACTGCGGGAACTCACCAAGGCTCCTTCGGCAGCAGCTTCTAAACTCACGGCCACCTCCATCTAGAAGGACAAGAGCAGCAGATACCTGGGAACCCCACCACCTGGAGGTTCCCCTCCGAGTCACTCACTATCCTGACTGGGAAATAATAATAACTCGGGCAACTTGATGTGGCAAAGAATGGATGAAAGGATTTATTGATAAAGGACAGCTCTATATAAGGGCTTTAACAGCACAACTACATGGGCCATCTCCGAATAACGCCCTGGCTCTAACTGCCACCTTCCATGTCCAGGTTCCGCACTCGCGTTCCAACAGCTTCAACTGCCACGTGGCCCGTGAAGGATCACCCATCACCACACTCCTTCACCCCCGGTCTACTCCTGACACCCCTTATTATAAATCAAAAAGTAAAACACAGTGAACACATCAGCAGACAAACAGCAAAATTACAGAAGGGAAACAATTCATAACTGAGTTTGTCGGGAGACTTCTGGATCTTTGCAGTAACCAGGGGGCTGTAGGGAAGGGAAGTTTCCCGCTTTAAAAACGTACCTTTCAGGAGAAGCGGCCTTTCTTTTTTAACTAACGATTTTTTTCGGAGTTTTTTTTTGTTTCAGAGCAGCAGGGAACCGGAAGTCAGCCGTGGGAATTTCTGGGAAGGTGTGTAATACCTGTATATAAGTTGGGCAGTTGCTAAACCTGAGACACTACACTTGTAGTGTCTCCACCCTTCCATCTCCTCTAAGGGGTTGAATGATTATCAGGTAAGCTCTTCCTTTCTTTTTCTTGTTTTTATCTAGAGGGGATGTCAGGGAAGGCAGTACAATGCTCCTCCTGCAGAATGTTTGAGGTGAGGGACACCGTCAGTGTCCCTGCTGATTTCATCTGTGGGAAGGGCACCCAACTCCAGCTCCTCAGAAACCGTGTTAGGGAACTGGAGCTGGAGCTGGATGAACTTCGGATCATTCGGGAGGCAGAGGTGGTCATAGATAGAAGCTTCAGGGTTGTAGTTACTCCGAAGAATAAAGATAGATGGGTGACGGTGAGAGGGGCTGTGGGGAAGCAGTCAGTGCAGGGATCCCCTTAGTAATAAGTATACCGTTTTGGATACTGTTGAGGGGGGGGGACAACTTACCAGGGGTAAGCCATGGGGTACAGGTCTCTGGCACAGAGTCTGCCCTGTTGCTCAGAAGGGAAGAACATAAGAACATAAGAACATAAGAACTAGGAGCAGGAGTAGGCCATCTGGCCCCTCGAGCCTGCTCCGCCATTCAATGAGATCATGGCTGATCTTTTGTGGACTCAGCTCCACTTTCCGGCCCGAACACCATAACCCTTAATCCCTTTATTCTTCAAAAAACTATCTATCTTTACCTTAAAAACATTTCATGAAGGAGCCTCAACTGCTTCACTGGGCAAGGAATTCCATAGATTCACAATCCTTTGGGTGAAGAAGTTCCTCCTAAACTCAGTCCTAAATCTACTACCCTTTATTTTGAGGCTATGTCCCCTAGTTCTGCTTTCACCCGCCAGTGGAAACAACCTGCCCGCATCTATCCTATCTATTACCTTCATAATTTTAAATGTTTCCATAAGAACCCCCCTCATCCTTCTAAATTCCAACGAGTACAGTCCCAGTCTACTCAACCTCTCCTCATAATCCAACCCCTTCAACTCTGGGATTAACCTAGTGAATCTCCTCTGCACACCCTCCAGTGCCAGTACGTCCTTTCTCAAGTAAGGAGACCAAAACTGAACACAATACTCCAGGTGTGGCCGCACTAACACCTTATACAATTGCAACATAACCTCCCTAGTCTTAAACTCCATCCCTCTAGCAATGAAGGACAAAATTCCATTTGCCTTCTTAATCACCTGTTGCACTTGTAAACCAACCTTCTGTGACTCATGCACTAGCACACCCAAGTCTCTCTGAACAGCGGCATGCTTTAATATTTTATCGTTTAAATAATAATCCCGTTTGCTGTTATTCCTACCAAAATGGATAACCTCACATTTGTCAACATTGTATTCCATCTGCCAGACCCTAGCCCATTCACTTAACCTATCCAAATCCCTCTGCATACTTCCAGTATCCTCTGCACTTTTCGCTTTACCACTCATCTTAGTGTCATCTGCAAACTTGGACACATTGCCCTTGGTCCCCAACTCCAAATCATCTATGTAAATTGTGAACAATTGTGGGCCCAACACGGATCCCTGAGGGACACCACTAGCTACTGATTGCCAACCAGAGAAACACCCATTAATCCCCATTCTTTGCTTTCTATTAATTAACCAATCCTCTATCCATGCTACTACTTTACCCTTAATGCCATGCATCTTTATCTTATGCAGCAACCTTTTGTGTGGCACCTTGTCAAAGGCTTTCTGGAAATCCAGATATACCACATCCATCGGCTCCCCGTTATCTACTGCACTGGTAATGTCCTCAAAAAATTCCACTAAATTAGTTAGGCATGACCTGCCCTTTACGAACCCATGCTGCGTCTGCCCAATGGGACAATTTCTATCCAGATGCCTCGCAATTTCTTCCTTGATGATGGATTCCAGCATCTTCCCTACTACCGAAGTTAAGCTCACTGGCCTATAATTTCCTGCTTTCTGCCTACCTCCTTTTTTAAACAGTGGCGTCACGTTTGCTAATTTCCAATCCACCGGGACCACCCCAGAGTTTAGTGAATTTCGGTAAATTAGCACTAGTGCATCTGCAATTTCCCTAGCCATCTCTTTTAGCACTCTGGGATGCATTCCATCAGGGCCAGGAGACTTGTCTACCTTTAGCCCCATTAGCTTGCCCATCACTCCCTCCTTAGTGATAACAATCCTCTCAAGGTCCTCACCTGTCATAGCCTCATTTCTATCAGTCGCTGGCATGTTATTTGTGTCTTCTACTGTGAAGACCGACCCAAAAAACCTGTTCAGTTCCTCAGCCATTTCCTCATCTCCCATTATTAAAACTCCCTTCTCATCCTCTAAAGGACCAATATTTACCTTAGCCACTCTTTTTTGTTTTATATATTTGTAAAAACTTTTACTGTCTGTTTTTATATTCTGAGCAAGTTTACTCTCATACTCTATCTTACTCTTCTTTGTAGCTTTTTTAGTAGCTTTCTGTTGCCCCCTAAAGATTTCCCAGTCCTCTAGTCTCCCACCAATCTTTGCCACTTTGTATGCTTTTTCCTTCAATTTGATACTCTCCCTTATTTCCTTAGATATCCACGGTCGATTTTCCCTCTTTCTTCTATCCTTCCTTTTTGTTGGTATAAACCTTTGCTGAGCACTGTGAAAAATCGCTTGGAAGGTTCTCCACTGTTCCTCAACTGTTCCACCATAAAGTCTTAGCTCCCAGTCTACCTTAGCTAGTTCTTCTCTCATCCCGATTCTGTGGTCGAAAACGAGACTCCCGAATGGTATGTTGCCTCCCGGGTGCTCGGGTCAGGGATGTCTCCGATCGGCCGCAGGACATACTGAAGGGGGAGGGTGAACAGCCAGTTGTCGTGGTGCATATAGGCACCAACGATATAGGTAAAAAAAAGGGATGAGGTCCTACAATCAGAATTTAGGGAGTTAGGAGATAAATTAAAAAGTAGGACCTCAAAGGTAGTAATCTCAGGATTGCTACCAGTGCCACGGGACAGTCAGAGTAGAAATTCAAGAATAGTCAGAATGAATACGTGGCTTGAGAGATGGTGCAGGAGGGAGGGGTTCAGATTTTTGGGACATTGGAACCGGTTCTGGGGGCGGTGGGACCATTACAAATCGGATGGTCTACACCTGGGCAGGACTGGAACCAATGTCCTAGGGGGTGCTTTTGCTAACACTGTTGGGGAGGTTTTAAACTAATGTGGCAGGGGGATGGGAACCAGATTAGGAAGTTAGAGGTCAGTAAAGAAGCAGCAACTAAAGCCAGTAAGGTACGAGACAATAAACTCAATGTGACTAAGGGGAAGAGTAGATATGGAAGAGATGATGAACGCAAAGGGACAGGTGGTCTGAGGTGCATTTGTTTTAATGCGAGAAGTGGGGCCTCACGGTGGCATGGTGGTTAGCATCAATGCTTCACAGCTCCAGGGTCCCAGGTTCGATTCCCGGCTGGGTCACTGTCTGTGTGGAATCTGCACGTCCTCCCTGTGTGTGCGTGGGTTTCCTCCGGGTGCTCCGGTTTCCTCCCACAGTCCAAAGATGTGCGGGTTAGGTGGATTGGCCATGCTAAATTGCCCGTAGTGGAAGGTTAATGGGGGGATTGTTGGGTTACGGGTATACGGGTTACGTGGGTTTAAGTAGGGTGATCAGTGCTCGGCACAACATCGAGGGCCGAAGGGCCTGTTCTGTGCTGTACTGTTCTATGTTCTAAGTGTAGCAGGTAAGGCAGATGAACTTAGGGCTTGGATCAGTACCTGGGAATATGATGCTATTGGTATTACTGAGACTTGGTTGAGGGAAGGGCAGGACTGGCAACTGAATATCCCAGGGTATAGATGCTTCAGGAGGGATAGAGAGGGAGGTAGAAGGGGTGGAGGAGTTGCATTACTCGTCAGAGATGATATCACAGCTGTAATTAAGGAGGGCACGATGGAGGATTCGAGTACTGAGGCAATATGGGTGGAGCTGATAAATAGGAAGGGTGCAGTAACATTGTTGGGGACTTTACTACAGGCCTCCCAAAAGCGAGCATGAAGTAGAGGTACAAATATGCAGACAGATTATAGAAAAATGTAGGAGCAATAGGGTGGTTGTGATGGGAGATTTTAACTTCCCCAACATTGAATGGGATTCGTGTAGTGTTGGAGGTGTAGATGGAGCAGAGTTTGTAAGGAGCATCCAGGAGAGTTTTTTTAGAGCAGTATGTAAATAGTCCAACTCGGGAAAGGGGCCATACTGGACCTGGTATTGGGGAATGATCCCGGCCAGGTGGTTGATGTTTCAGTCGGTGATTACTTTGGGAATAGCGATCACAATTCCGTAAGTTTTAGAATACCCATGGACAAGGACAAGAGGGGTCCGAAAGGAAGAGTGCTAAATTAGGGAAAGGCAGAGTATAACAAAATTCGGCAGGAGTTAGGGAATGTGGATTGGGAGCAGCTGTTTAAGGGTAAATCCACATTTGAAATGTGGAAGTCTTTTAAGGAAAGGTTGATTAGAGTGCAGGACAGACATGTTCCTGTGAAAATGAAAGATAGAAATGGCAAGATTAGGGAACCATGGATGACGGGTGAAATTGTGAGACTAGCTAAGATGAAAAAGGAAGCATACATAGGATCGAGGCAACTCTAAACTGATGAAGCTTTGGAGGAATATCGGGAAAGTAGGACGAATCTCAAACGCGCAATAAAGATGGCTAAAAGGGGTCATGAAATATCTTTGGCTAACAGAGTTAAGGAAAATCCGAAAGCATTTTATTCGTATGTAAGGAGCAAGAGGGTAACTAGAGAAAGGATTGGCCCACTTGCGTGGACTCAGAGGAAATGGGTGAGATTCTTAATGAGTACTTTGCATCGGTATTCACAAAGGAGAGGGACAAGACGGATGTTGAGGCTAGGGATGGATGTTTAAATACTCTCGGTCAAGTTGTCATACGGAAGGGGGAAGTTTGGGTATTCTAAAAGACATTAAGGTGGACAAGTCCCCAGGACCGGATGGGATCTATCCCAGCTTACTGAGGGAAGCGAGGGTCGAAATAGCTGGGGCCTTAACAGATATCTTTGCAGCACCCTCGAGCACGGGTGAGGTCCTGGAGGACTGGAGAATTGCTAATGTTGTCCCTTTGTTTAAGAAGGGTAGCAGGGATAATCCAGGGAATTATAGACCTGTGAGCTTGAGGTCAGTGGTAGGCAAACTGTTGGAGAAGATACTGAGGGATAGGATCTATTCACATCTGGAAGAAAATAGACTTATCAGTGATAGGCAGCACGGCTTTGTGCAGGGAAGGTCATGTCTTACAAACCTAATAGAATTCTTTGAGGAAGTGACAAAGTTAATTGATGAGGGAAGGGCTGTAGATGTCATATACATGGACTTTAGTAAGGCGTTTGATAAGGTTTCCCATGGCAGGTTGATGGAAAAAGTGAAGTCGTATGGGGTTCAGGGTGTACTAGCTAGATGGATAAAGAACTGGCTGGGCAACAGGAGACAGAGAGTAGTGGTGGAAGGGAGTGTCTCAAAATGGAGAAGGGTGACTAGTGGTGTTCTACAGGGATCCGTGCTCGGACCACTGTTGTTTGTGACCTGGAGGAAGGTATAGGTGATCTGATTAGCAAGTTTGCAGATGATACTAAGATTGGTGGAGTTGCAGATAGCGAGGAGGACTGTCAGAGAATACAACAAAACATAGATAGATTGGAGAGTTGGGCAGAGAAATGGCAGATGGAGTTCAATCCAGGCAAATGCGAGGTGATGTATTTTGGAAGATCAAATTCAAGAGCGGACTATATGGTCAATGGAAGGGTCTTGGGGAAAATTGATGTGCAGAGAGATCTGGGAGTTCAGGTCCATTGTACCCTGAAGGTGGCAACGCATGTTGATAGAGTGGTCAAGAAGGCATACAGCATGCTTGCCTTCATCGGACGGGGTATTGAGTACAAGAGTTGGCAGGTCATGTTACAGTTGTATAGGACTTTGGTTCAGCCACATTTGGAATACTGCGCGCAGTTCTGGTCGCCACATTACCAGAAGGATGTGGATGCCTTGGAGAGGGTGCAGAGGAGGTTCACCAGGATGTTGCCTGGTATGGAGGGTGCTAGCTATGAAGAAAGGTTGAGTAGATTAGGATTGTTTTCATTGGAAAGACGGAGGTTGAGGGGGGACCTGATTGAGGTCTACAAAATTATGAGAGGTATGGACAGGGTGGATAGCAACAAGCTTTTCCCAAGAGTGGGGGTGTCAGTTACAAGGGGTCACGATTTCAATGTGAGAGGGGGAAAGTTTAAGGGAGATGTGCGTGGAAAGTTTTTTATGCAGAGGGTGGTGGGTGCCTGGAACGCTTTGCCAGCGGAGGTGGTAGAGGCGGGCACGATAGCATCATTTAAGAAGCATCTAGGCAGGTATATGAATGGGTGGGAACAGAGAGAAGTAGACCTTGGAAAATAGGAGACAGGTTTAGATAAAGGACCTGGATCGGCGCAGGCTGGGAGTGCCGAAGGGCCTGTTCCTGTGCTGTAATTTTCTTTGTTCTTTGTTCTATCTAATTTATTGGTGCATGTGGGCTTCTACTCCTTGTAGCATTCATAGTCTTACCCACGTAATTTTCTTTGTTCTTTGTTCTTTGTTCTAACAGGGTAGTTGTTATGGGGGACTTTAACTTTACAAATATTGACTGGAAACGCGATAGATGGAGTACCTTAGATGCGTCCGTTTTTGTCCAATGTGTGCAGGAGGGTTTCCTGATGCAGTATGTAGATAGGCCAACAAGAGGCGAGGCCACATTGGATTTGGTACTGGGTAATGAACCAGGACAGGTGTTAGATTTGGAGGTAGGTGAGCACTTTGGTGATAGTGACCACAATTCAGTTACGTTTACTTTAGTGATGGAAAGGGATAGGTATATACCGCAGGGCAAGAGGTATATCTGGGGAAAGGCAATTATGATGCAATTAGGCAAGACTTAGGATGCATAGGGTGGGAAAGGAAACTGCAAGGGGATGGGCAAAATTGAAATCTGGAGCTTGTTCAAGGAACAGCTACTGCGTGTCCTTGATAAGTATATACCTGTCAGGCAGGGAGGAAGTGGTCGAGCGAGGGAACCGTGGTTTACTAAAGTAGTTAAATCACTTGTCAAGAGGAAGAAGGAGACTTATGTAAAGATGAGACGTGAAGGTTCGGTTAGGGCGCTCGAGAGTTACAAGTTAGCCAGGAAGGACTTAAAGAGAGAGCTAAGAAGAGCCAGGAGGGGACATGAGAAGTCTTTGGCAGGTAGGATCAAGGATAACCCTGAAGCTTTCTATAGATAGAACATAGAACATAGAACAGTACGGCACAGAACAGGCCCTTCGGCCCTCAATGTTGTGCCGAGCCATGATCACCCTACTCAAACCCACGTATCCACCCTATACCCGTAACCCCCCCCCTTAACCTTACTTTTATTAGGACTCTACGGGCAATTTAGCATGGCCAATCCACCTAACCCGCACATCTTTGGACTGTGGGAGGAAACCGGAGCACCCGGAGGAAACCCACGCACACAGGGGGAGGACGTGCAGACTCCACACAGACAGTGACCCAGCCGGGAATCGAACCTGGGACCCTGGAGCTGTGAAGCATTTATGCTAACCACCATGCTACCCTGCTGCCCTGCTATGTCAGGAATAAAAGAATGACTAGGGTAAGAGTAGGGCCAGTCAAGGACAGTAGTGGGAAGTTGTGCGTGGAGTCCGAGGAGATAGGAGAGGTGCTAAATGAGTATTTTCCGACAGTATTCACACAGGAAAAAGACAAAGTTGTCGAAGAGAATACTGAGATACAGGCTACTAGACTAGAAGGGCTTGAGGTTCATAAGGAGAAGGTGTTAGCAATTCTGGAAAATGTGAAAATAGATAAGTCCCCTGGGCCGGATGTGATTTATTCTAGGATTCTCTGGGAAGCTAGGGAGGAGATTGCTGAGCCTTTGGCTTTGATCTTTATGTCATCTTTGTCGACAGGAATAGTGCCTGAAGACTGGAGGATAGCAATTGTTGTCCCCTTGTTCAAGAAGGGGAGTAGAGACAACCCTGGTAACTCTAGACCAGTGAGCCTTACTTCTATTGTGGGAAAAGTCTTGGAAAGGTTTCTAAGAGATAGGATGTATAATCATCAAGAAATGAATAATTTGATTAGGGATAATCAACACGGTTTTTGTGAAGGGTAGGTCGTGCCTCACAAACCTTATTGAGTTCTTTGAGAAGGTGACCAAACAGGTGGACGAGGGTGATGTGTGTATGGATTTCAGTAAAGCGTTTGATAAGGTTCCCCACGGTAGGCTATTGCAGAAAATACGGAGGCGTGGGATTCAGGGTGATTTAGCAGTTTGGATTAGAAATTGGCTAGCTGTAAGAAGACAGAGGGTGGTGGTTGATGGGAAATGTTCAGCCTGGAGTTCAGTTACTAGTGGTGTACTGCAAGGATCTGGAGGAGGGCGTAGAAGGTTGAATGAGTAAATTTGCAGATGACACTAAAGTCGGTGGAGTTGTTGACAGTGCGGAAGGATGTTGCAGGTTACAGAGGGACATAGATAAGCTGCAGAGCTGGGCTGACAGATGGCAAATGGAGTTTAATGCAGAAAAGTGTGAGGTGATTCATTTTGGAAGGAATAACAGGAAGACAGAGTACTGGGCTAATGGTGAGATTCTTGGTAGTGTGGACGAGCAGAGAGATCTCGGTGTCCATGTCCATAGATCCCTGAAAGTTGCCACCCAGGTTGTGAGGGTTGTTAAGAAGGCGTACGGTGTGTTAGCTTTTATTGGTAGAGGGATTGAGTCTCGGAGCCATGAGGTCATGTTGCAGCTGTACAAAACTCTGGTTCGGCCGCATTTGAGGTATTGCGTACAGTTCTGGTCGCCTCATTATAGGAAGGATGTGGAAGCATTGGAAAGGGTACAGAGGAGATTTACAAGGATGTTGCCTGGTATGGAGGGAAGATCTTATCAGGAAAGGCTGAGGGACTTGAGGCTGTTTTCGTTAGAGAGAAGAAGGTTAAGAGGTGACTTAATTGAGGCACACAAGATGATCAGAGGGTTAGATAGGGTGGACAGTGAGAGCCTTTTTCCTCGGATGGTGATGTCCAGCACAAGGGGACGGAGCTTTAAATTGAGGGGAGATAGATATAGGACAGATGTCAGAGGCAGTTTCTTTACTCAGAGAGTAGTACGGGCGTGGAATGCCCTGCCTGCAACAGTAGTGGACTCGCCAACTTTAAGGGCATTTAAATGGTCATTGGATAAACATCTGGATGATAAGGGAATAGTTTAGATGGGCTTTGGAGTGGTTTCACAGGTCGGCACAACATTGAGGGCCGAAGGGCCTGTACTGCGCTGTAATGTTCTATGTTCTTTGTGGAACGCTGCAACTCTGTTACAGGTTCTACAGCAGCCGGTGACACAGGATCCCTTGATGTGGCGGACATGCTGACTACCTCTGGAGCTGGGCCTTTGCCAGTCCCTTCTCTTGCCTCAGTCACTGAAGGCCGAGGCTGCCTTGACCACCGAGGAGTAGAAATCTCTGGTTCGGGGCTGGTACATACGAGCTTTATGCAAGACACAGTTGCTGGTCTCTTGGAGTTGGCTCTACTCTCTTGCGGACATGTTTGCGTGCTTCTCTACTCACGGCCCAGTGACTCCGCCACATAGGAGACTGGTCCTGGCTTCTCCACAACTCTCCCTGGTACCCAGCTCGGTCCTCCACCAAAATTCCTTGCCAGAATGAGGTCGTCAATACGAACCAACCTGTCACTTTTGTGAGAGTCATGATTCTCTTTCTGAGAGGCTTGCCTCACCTCCGCCCTCCTCGATAAATCCGTCTAAATGGATAGGCAGGCGCCGACCCATCAGCAACTCTGCAGGGTGAGACCCCGGTGGTGGCATAAGGTGTAGTGATGTGAGACAACAGAAAAACTTGACAGTCGCAATGTCAATGGCCTTGTTCTTCATGGAAACTTTGAATGTCTGCATGGCTCATTCCGCCAACCCATTCGAGGCAGGATGGTCGGGGACCGAGCGAACATGACGAATGCCATGAGAATTGAAAAAAGTCTTAAATTCGTCCGCCATGAATGACATCCTGTTGTCTGATACCAACACTTCAGAAAGCCTGTGGGTGCGACCTTCCCCAAAGGAGACAAGTCCCCAAGCGAGCGCGTTTAGCCGCGTGCTTCCCAGCGCTCGCACTGCCGAGAAACACATTGCTATTCCATGCGACTCGCTGTTAATAAGGGGCTGAAACAGGGAACGTGGGGCCGAGGATGCACATATCCCGGTTTCTAACAATGGGGATTTCCGCTCGTCGGGACTCCCCATTGTAGCAGGAGGTCGGGATGCCAGTCAGAAATGGTGTCCCGATCTCCCCCCCCCATCCCCCAGCATGAACGCAATGTGGGATGGTCCCCCTGGCCCCCCTACCACCACCACCCCCCCCAAGTTAGGCAAGCCCAGCCCAATCACATGCGCACAAAAAATGCCCATTTGACATCTTGGCAATGGCAACCTGCCAATGCCCCTACCAACTGGTAGTGTCACCTGGGCACTGCCAGGGTACCCAGGTGGCACCAGCAGTACCAAGACACCAGCCTGCCCAAAGGGTATGCAGCTGGGGGCCTCCAATCCTCTTGGAGACCCTCACAAGTGCCGTTCCATCTGGTCCCTGTTTGTGGGGACCAGTACTAAACGATGCTCGCCTGAGATCCACGGGGTGAAGGGATTGAATCCCAAAGCCTCAGGTTCCTCGGGAATCTGCACAGTGAGAGTCAGGCTGACTACCTCGTTCTAATATGCAGATTTGCTAAACAGTGATCCTGCTGATTGTGGGCTGGATTCCCCTTGCAACATCTTGTGACATTGCGTTGAATCTTGCGAGGCGTTGCGAGTCGGGTAGATCCTGGGAGCACGATCTCCCGGTGAGATGCTTTTCCGGCGCAGTGTGTCCGGAGGATCGTGCCAGATGGATCACAAAGAACTGCCTCAGTTTGTCAATGGTAGATGTAGCTGTGGTGGATCTCATGAGCTGAACATCCAGCCACTTGGAATGGATATCTACCAGGATGTATCCCAACAAAAACCCAGCAAACTCGATGTGAAGCCTTGATCATTGACAGCCTGGCCACTCCCAAGGGTGCATGTTCCATGGTGCCGGGAATGCTTGCTGGGACTTCCGGTTGCGGCTATGCGGAGCTAAGCCGCACGTTCGGCAGCTCCCGCTTTAATAGGACTTGTGGGCTCTTTCAAGGGCCCCAAACGGCGCTGATTCGACGATTCCCGGTGGATAAAGGGGTCTGGAGCAAAACCCCCCGGGATTTATGGTTTGGACTCGGAGTGGGGCGAGGAGAAAAACGTCAGCAGCTCCCCTGGAAAAGCGGGGGAAGGTGGACAAAATGGCGGCCGGTGGAGCCCCTGAGGAGTGGAGGCAGTGGGCTGAGGAGCAGCAGGCGGCCCTTCTGAGCTATTTCACGGAGCTGAAAGGGGCGTTGCTGGAATCCCTGAAGGTGACGACGGAGGAGGTGTGGGCCATTGTGCAGGCTGAAAAGTTGGACTCGAACTAGAGATTGGGGGCTGTGGGAGGTTTTTTTTGTATCACTGTGTATGCCGTTGCTGGTTATTCTGTTTCTGTTTTTTTTCTCGCTTTCGGATGATGTTGGTTATGGTTTTGTGTCTTAAGGGGGGTATTGGGGTTTGTGGGTGATCTGTTTTGGTTTGTACGGGGTTGGTGGATGGATTGGGACTGCTGTTTGGGAGCTGCGTTGGGGGGGGTGGGGGGGGCAGTGTGAAAGCGCGGGCTTTCCTCTGGTTTCCCGCGCTGTGGGACGAGAGGGTGGAGCTGGTGGCGAGGGGCGTGGTTATTAGACCGGGTTTCCCGTGCTGAAGCGGTGCCCAGGAGCTGATGCAGGGGAGGAGGGGGGACCTCATATCGGGAGGGGTCGGAGTTAGGGCGGGAGCTGCTGGGGTCAGCAGAAGTCAGCTGGCTCACGGGAGTACTATGGAGGGAGCGTCGCGGCTGGGAGGGTTCCTGGCCCGGGGGGGGGGGGGGGGGGGGATACCGGGTTGCTGCTGGATTGGATAGGGAGGAGCTGGTGTGGATCGGGGGGGTCAGGGTGAGGTTCTATAGCCGTGGGAAACGGGCCGAATGGGTGCCGGCCAGGGGCGAGCAGTCGATGGGCCATGGCTAGTCGGCGGGGGAGGGGGGAGCGGGGTGCCCCCTGATCCGGCTCGTGTCGCGTCTTTTCGTCCGACGTCATTTCGTCCAACGACACTTCGTCCACGTCTTTTCGTCCAACGTCTTTTTGTCCGCCCGTCTTTTGGTCCAACGTCACTTCGTCCAATTAACCAATTGCAAATCAACTCCGTATAAAAGCATTTAATTGATAGAAAGCAGGCACAATACAGCAAGTGAATTTAATTGCTAAAATGCAAGTAATTGATGAAATTCAAGTAAAATACAAGCTTAAAAATGCAGTTAAAAAGTTAAAAAATCTAAAAATGCAGTTAAAAAGATCTAAACGTTTACTACTGATGAATTCCCGAAATTACTTAAAATTGATGTAAATTGTGAGCAACATTCCTCAAGAAATCAATTTTCGCTGTGGGATCCTTTAACGAGGCTCGTTAAAGGGGAGAGAACGATAATAACTATCCTTTAACGAGAGAACGATAATAACTATCCTTTAACGAGGCTCGTTAAAGGAAAGAGGCCGGTAATAAAGATCCTTTATTGTATATTATGTGCATTAGAGAAGATTTCCATGTACAAAAGTTAAAGTGGAGTGGTGCTACTAAGCAAGTTACTAAAAGTCAAGTTACAAAAAGTCTTTGACAAAAAAAATCATCCAGCAAAAACACGTAAAAAGTCACAAAAAATCTTTGACGAAAAAAATCACCGGACAAAATGACGTTGGACCAAAAGACGGGCGGACAAAAATACGTTGGACGAAAAGACGTGGACGAAGTGTCGTTGGACGAAATGACGTCGGACGAAAAGACATAGCACCGATCCGGCTGATCACGTGGAACGTGAGGGGGTTGAATGGGCCGGTTAAGCAGGCCCGGGTTTTTTTGCATCTGAAGGGGCTGAAGGCGGACGTGGCCATGCTCCAGGAGACCCACCTGAAGGTGGCGGACCAGGTCCGTCTGAGGAAGGGGTGGGTGGGGCAGGTTTTCCCACTCAGGGCTCAACTCGAAGAACCGGGGGGTGGCGATCCTGGTGAGGAAGAGGGTGGCGTTTGAGGCGTCTGAGGTGGTGGCTGATAGAGGCGGCAGATATGTGATGGTGAGCGGTAAGCTGCAGGTGGAGAGGGTGGTGTTGGTTAATGTGTACGCCCCAAATTGGGATGATGCTGGTTTCATGAGGCGTATGTTGGGCCGCATTCCTGACCTGGAGGTGGGGGGCCTGATCATGGGGGGGGGACTTCAATACGGTGCTGGATCCCCCACTGGATCGTTCTAGTTCAAGGACATGCAGGAGGCCGGCGGCGGCCAAGGTGTTGAGGGGGTTTATGGACCAGATGGGAGGAGTGGATCCCTGGAGGTTCGGGAGGCCGAGGGCTCGGGAGTACTCTTTTTTCTCCCATGTGCACAGGGTGTATTCCCGTATTGATTTCTTTGTCCTGAGTAGGGGACTGGTCCCGAGGGTGGAGGAGGCCGAATATTCGGCTATAGCGATTTCGGACCATGCTCCGCATTGGGTGGATCTGGAGATGGGGGAGGTGCGGGATCAGCGCCCGCTCTGGCGTCTGGACGTGGGGTTGTTGGCCGATGAGGAGGTGTGTAGGAGGGTCCGGGGATTATCGAGAGGTACCTCGAGGTCAATGATACTGGGGAGGTCCGGGTGGGGATGGTTTGGGAGGCTCTGAAGGCAGTGATTAGGGGGGAGCTGATCTCCATCCGAGCCCATAGGGAGAGGGGGGAGAGGAGGGAGAGACTGGTGGAGGAGCTGTTGAGTGTGGATAGGAGGTATGCGGAGGCCCCGGAGGAGGGATTACTGTGGGAGCGGCGTAGCCTGCAGGCCAAGTTTGATTTATTGACCACCAGAAAGGCGGAGACACATTGGAGGAAGGCGCAGGGAGCGGTCTACGAGTATGGAGAGAAGGCGAGCAGGATGCTGGTGCATCAGCTTCGTAAGCGGGACGCGGCTAGGGAGATTGGTGGAGTGAAGGATCGGGGTGGGAATGTGGTGCGGCAGGGGGCAGGGGTCAATGGGGTCTTTAGGGACTTCTACAGGGAACTGTACTGGTCGGAGCTGCCGGTGGTGGGAGGGGGAATGGAGAGCTTTTTGGACAGGCTGCGATTTCCAAGGGTGCAGGAGGAGCAGGTGGAGGGACTGGGGGCGCCGATCGAGTTGGAGGAGCTGGTCAGAGGGATTGGCCACATGCAGTCGGGGAAGGCGCCGGGACCGGATGGGTTCCCGGTGGAATTTTATAAGAAATACGCGGACCTGGTGGGCCCCCTGTTGGTTCGGACCTTTAACGAGGCATGGGAGGGGGTGTTTTGCCCCCGACGATGTAACGGGCGCTGATTTCCCTGATCCTGAAGCGAGATAAGGACCCCTTGCAGTGCGGATCATATAGGCCGATTTCACTGCTGAATGTGGACGCCAAGTTGCTGGCGAAGATCTTGGCCACTAGAATAGAGGACTGGGTGCCGGGGGTGATACATGAAGATCAGACGGGTTTTGTGAAGGGGAGGCAGCTGAACACTAACGTGCAAAGGCTGCTAAATGTGATAATGATGCCGGCGGCAGAAGGAGAGGCGGAGATTGTGGTGGCATTGGATGCGGAGAAGGCCTTTGATAGGGTTGAGTGGGGGTACTTGTGGGAGGTGTTAGAGAGATTCGGGTTTGGGGGGGGGTTTATTAAATGGGTGAGGTTGCTGTACGAGGCCCCGATGGCGAGTGTAGCGACAAGTGGGAGGAGGTCCGAGTACTTCAGGCTCCACCGTGGGACGAGGCAGGGGTGCCCCCTGTACCCCTTGCTTTTTGCGTTGGCAATTGAGCCTCGTGCCATGGCTCTCAGGGAGTCGGGGAGGTGGAGGGGTTTGGTGCGGGGTGGGGAGGAGCACCGACTGTCGCTGTATGCAGATGACTTGCTGCTGTATGTAGCAGACCCGGTGGGGGGAATACCGGAGGTGATGGAGATTCTTACTGAGTTCGGGAGTTTCTCGGGTTATAAATTGAACCTGGGCAAGAGTGAGCTGTTTGTTGTACACCCGGGAGATCAGGAGGAGGGGATTGGTAGGCTCCCGCTAAAGAGGGCAGTGAGGAGTTTTAGGTACCTGGGGGTTCAGGTGGCTAGGAGCTGGGGGACTCTGCACAAGCTTATAACATAGATAGAACGATACAGCGCAGTACAGGCCCTTCGGCCCTCGATGTTGCACCGACATGGAAAAAAACTAAAGGCCATCTAACCTACACTATGCCCTTATCATCCATATGCTTATCCAATAAACTTTTAAATGCCCTCAATGTTGGCGAGTTCACATCTCTAAATCACCCTCAATCCCCAGCCTCCGTATTTTCTGCAATAGCCGACCGTGGGGAACCTTATCAAACGCTTTACTGAAATCCATATACACCACATCAACTGCTCTACCCTCGTCTACCTGTTCAGTCACCTTCTCAAAGAACTCGATAAGGTTTGTGAGGCATGACCTACCCTTCACAAAACCATGCTGACTATCCCTAATCATATTATTCCTATCTAGATGATTATAAATCGTATCTTTTATAATCCTCTCCAAGACTTTACCCACAACAGACGTGAGGCTCACCGGCCTATAGTTACCGGGGTTATCTCTACTCCCCTTCTTGAACAAAGGGACCACATTTGCTATCCTCCAGTCCTCTGGCACTATTCCTGTAGCCAATGATGACCTAAAAATCAAAGCCAAAGGCTCAGCAATCTCTTCCCTGGCTTCCCAGAGAATCCTAGGATAAATCCCATCAGGTCCCGGGGACTTATCTATTTTCACCTTGTCCAGAATTGCCAACACTTCTTCCCTACGCACCTCAATGCCATCTATTCTAATAGCCTGGGTCTCAGCATTCTCCTCCACAATATTATCTTTTTCCTGAGTGAATACTGACGAAAAGTATTCATTTAGTATCTCGCTTATTTCCTCAGCCTCCACACACAACTTCCCACCACTGTCCTTGACTGGCCCTACTCTTACCCTAGTCATTCTTTTATTCCTGACATACCTATAGAAAGCTTTTGGGTTTTCCTTGATCCTACCTGCCAAAGACTTCTCATGTCCCCTCCTTGCTCGTCTTAGCTCTCTCTTTAGATCCTTCCTCGCTTCCTTGTAACTATCAAACGCCCCAACTGAAACTTCACGCCTCATCTTCACATAGGCCTCCTTCTTCCTCTTAACAAGAGATTCCACTTCTTTGGTAAACCACGGTTCCCTCGCTCGACCCCTTCCTCCCTGCCTGACTGGTACGTACTTATCAAGAACATGCAATAGCTGTTCCTTGAACAAGCTCCACATATCCAGTGTGCCCAACCCTTACAGCCTACTTCTCCAACCTACACATCCTAAGTCATGTCTAATGGCATCATAATTGCCCTTCCCCCAGCTATAATTCTTGCCCTGCGGGGTATACTTATCCCTTTCCATCACTAACGTAAAGGTCACCGAATTGTGGTCACTGTTTCCAAAGTGCTCACCTACCTCCAGATCTAACACCTGGCCTGGTTCATTACCCAAAACCAAATCCAATGTGGCCTCGCCTCTTGTTGGCCTGTCAACATATTGTGTCAGGAAACCCTCCTGCACACATTGTACAAAGAATGACCCATCTAATGTACTCGAACTATATCTTTTCCAGTCAATATTTGGAAAGTTAAAGTCTCCCATAACAACTACCCTGTTACTTTCGCTCTTTTCCAGAATCATCTTCGCCATCCTTTCCTCTACATCCCTAGAACTATTAGGTGGCCTATAGAAAACTCCCAACAGGGTGACCTCTCCTTTCCTGTTTCTAACCTCAGCCCATACTACCTCGGAAGAAGAGTCCCCATCTAGCATCCTTTCCGTCACCGTTAATTTTACTAGGCTGGTGGAGCAGATGGAGGAAGAGTTTAAATGGTGGGACATGCTGCCGTTGTTGTTGGCGGGTAGACTACAGTCCGTTAAAATGACGGTGCTCCCGAGGTTTTTGTTTTTGTTCCAGTGCCTCCCCATTTTCATTCCGAGGGCCTTTTTTAGGAGGGTGAACAGCAGCATTCTGGGATTTGTTTGGGCGCACGGGACTCCGAGGGTGAGGAGGGTCTTTGTGGAGCGGGGCAGGGATAGAGGGGGGCTGGCGCTGCCCAACCTCTCTGGGTATTATTGGGCGGCTAACATCTCGATGGTACATAAGTGGGTAATGGATGGGGAGGGGGCAGCATGGAAACGGATGGCGATGGCGTCCTGTGGAGGCACGAGCCTGAAGGCACTGGTAACGGCGCCGTTGCCGCTCCCTCCAACGAGGTACACTACGAGCCCGGTGGTGGCGGCAACCCTCAAAATTTGGGGGCAGTGGAGGCGACACAGAGGGGAAGTGGGGGGCTCGGTGGAGGCCCCGCTGCGGGGGAACCACCGGTTTGTCCCAGGGAACATGGATGGCGGGTTCCTGGGGTGGCACAGGGTGGGCATTAGGAAGTTGGGAGACCTGTTCATTGACGGGAGGTTTGCGAGCCTGGGTGAGCTGGAGGAGAAGTTTGAGCTCCCCCCCCGAGGAACATGTTCAGGTACCTTCAGGTCAAGGCGTTTGCTAGGCGGCAGGTGGAGGGGTTCCCTTTGCTGCCCCCGCGGGGGGTAAGGGATAGGGTGCTTTCGGGGGTGTGGGTCGGGGATGGGAAGGTGTCTGACATCTACCAGGTGATGCAGGAGGTGGAGGAGGCGTCGGTAGAGGAGCTCAAGGCTAAGTGGGAAGTGGAGCTGGGGGAGCAGATTGAGGAGGGGACATGGGCGGACGCCCTGGAGAGGGTGAACTCCTCCTCTTCATGTGCGAGGCTTAGTCTCATCCAGTTCAGGGTACTGCACAGGGCTCATACGTCTGGGACGAGGATGAGCAGGTTTTTTGGGAGTGAGGACAGGTGCATTAGGTGTTCGGGGAGTCCAGCGAACCATGCCCATATGTTTTGGGCATGCCCGGCACTGGGGGAATTCTGGCAGGGGGTGGCGAGGACGGTGTCGAGGGTGGTTGGGTCCAGGGTCAAGCCAGGCTGGGGACTCGCGATATTTAGGGTTGGGGTGGAGCCGGGAGTGCAGGAGGCGAAATAGGCCTTTGCGTCCCTAGTAGCCCGGCGGAGGATCTTGCTGCAGTGGAAAGAGGAGAGACCTCTGAGCGTGGAGACCTGGATCAGTGACATGGCGGGTTTCATTAAGCTGGAGAAGGTCAAATTCGCCCTGAGGGGGTGGGTACAAGGGTTCTTTACGAGGTGGCAGCCTATCCTCGACTTTCTGGCTCAACGATAAGGAACCTCTTGAAAGTTCCTAAAGTGTCCGACTCCACTATCACAGCAGGCAGTCTATTCCACACCCTAACCACTCTCTGAGTAAAGAACCTACCTGGGACATCCCTCCTATATCTCCCACCCTGAATCTTATAGTTATGCCCCCTTGTAACAGCTACATCCACCCGAGGAAATAGTCTCTGAACTTCCACTCTATCTATCCCCCTCATCATCTTATAAACTTCTATTAAGTCGCCTCTCATCCTCCTCCACTCCAAAGAGAAAAGCCCTACCTCCCTCAACCTTTCCTCATAAGACCTATCCTGCAAACCAGGCAGCATCCTGGTAAATCTCCTTTGCGCCCTTTCCAATGCTTCCACATCCTTCCGATAGTGAGGTGACCAGAACTGCACACAATAATCCAAATGTGGTCTCACCAGGGTCCTGTACAGTTGCAGCATAACCCCGCGGCTCTTAAACTCAAGCCCCCCGTTAATAAACACTAACACACTGTAGGCCTTCTTCACGGCTCTATCCACTTGAGTGGCAACCTTCAGAGATCTATGGACATGAACTCCGAGATCTCTCTGTTCCTCCACATTCCTCAGAACCCTGCCATTGACCCTGTAATCCGCATTCAAATTTGTCCAACCAAAATGAATCACCTCGCACTTATCAGGGTTAAACTCCATCTGCCATTTTTCGGCCCAGCTCTGCATCCTATCAATGTCTCTTTGCAGCCTACAACAGCCCTCCACATCATCCACTACTCCACCAATCTTGGTGTCATCAGCAAATTTACTGACCCACCCTTCAGCCCCCTCCTCCAAGTCATTGATAAAAATAACAAATAGCAGAGGACCCAGCACTGATCCCTGTGGTACACCGCTGGTAACTGGTCACCAGTCTGAACATTTTCCATCTACCACCACCCTCTGTCTTCTATGTGATAGCCAGTTACTTATCCAATTGGCCAAATTTCCCTCTATGCCACACCTCCTTACTTTCTTCATAAGCCGACCATGGGGAACCTTATCAAACGCCTTACTCGAGGGAGACGGGGGTTACACTCGAGGGAGACGGGGTTACACTCGAGGGGACAGGAGTTACACTCTAGGGAGACGGGGGTTACACTCGAGGGAGACGGGGTTACACTCGAGGGAGACGGGGGTTACACTCGAGGGAGACGGGGGTTACACTCGAGGGAGACGGGGGTTACACTCGAGGGAGACGGGGGTTACACATGAGGGAGACGGGGGTTACACTCGAGGGAGACGGGGGTTACACTCGAGGGAGACGGGGGTTACACATGAGGGAGACGGGGGTTACACTCGAGGGAGACGGGGGTTACACTCGAGGGAGACGGGGGTTACACTCGAGGGAGACGGGGGTTACACTCGAGGGAGACGGGGGTTACACTCGAGGGAGACGGGGGTTACACTCGAGGGAGATGGGGGGTACACTCGAGGGAGACGGGGGTTACACTCGAGGGAGACGGGGGTTACACTCGAGGGAGACGGGGTTACACTCGAGGGAGACGGGGGTTACACTCGAGGGAGACGGGGGTTACACTCGAGGGACTAAATCCTGCTGTATCCTCTGACAGTCCTCATCACTATCCGCAATTCCACCAACCTTTGTGTCGTCTGCAAACTTACTAATCAGACCAGTTACATTTTCCTCCAAATCATTTATATATACTACGAACAGCAAAGGTCCCAGCACTGATCCCTGTGGAACACCACTAGTCACAGCCCTCCAATCAGAAAATAACATCTTTAAGTTTGCAGCTGATACCAAGTTAGGTGGGAGGGTGAATTGTGACGAGGATGCAGGGATCCTACAGCAAGATCTGGACAGGTTGGGCGAGTGGGCAAACCAATGGCAGATGCAGTATAATTTGGATAAGTGCGAGGTTATTCACTTTGGAAGCAAAAACAGGAAGGCAGATTACTACCTGATTGGTTGTAAATTGGGAGAGGGGAGTGTGCAGCGGGACCTGGGTGTCCTTGTGCACCAGTCGCTGAAGGTAAGCATGCAGGTGCAGCAGGTGGTAAAGAAGGCTAATGGTATATTGGCCTTCATTGCGAGAGGCTTTGAGTATAGAAGCAGGGATGTGTTGCTGCAATTCTCTGGGAAGCTAGGGAGGAGATTGCTGAGCCTTTGGCTTTGATCTTTAAGTCATCTTTGTCTACAGGAATAGTGCCAGAAGACTGGAGGATAGCAAACGTTGTCCCCTTGTTCAAGAAGGGGAGTAGAGATAACCCCGGTACCTATAGACCAGTGAGCCTTACTTCTGTTGTGGGAAAAGTCTTGGAAAGGTTTATAAGAGATAGGATGTATAATCATCTGGAAAGGAATAATTTGATTAGAGATAGTCAACATGGTTTTGTGAAGGGTAGGTCGTGCCTCACAAACCTCATTGAGTTCTTCGAGAAGGTGACCAAACAGGTGGATGAGGGTAAAGCAGTTGATGTGGTGTATATGGATTTCAGTAAAGCGTTTGATAAGGTTCCCCACGGTAGGCTATTGCAGAAAATACAGAGGCATGGGATTCAGGGTGATTTAGCAGTTTGGATCAGAAATTGGCTAGCTGATAGAAGACAAAGAGTGGTGGTTGATGGGAAATGCTCTGACTGGTGTCCAGTTACTAGTGATGTGCCACAAGGATCTGTTTTGGGGCCGCTGCTGTTTGTCATTTTTATAAATGAGCTGGAGGAGGGCGTAGAAGGATGGGTGAATACATTTGCGGATTACACTAAAGTCGGTGGAGTTGTGGACAGTGCAGAAGGATGTTACAAGTTACAGAGGGACATAGATAAGCTGCAGAGCTGGGCTGACAGGTGGCAAATGGAGTTTAATGCAGAAAAGTGTGAGGTGATTCATTTTGGAAGGAATAACAGAAAGGCAGAGTGCTGGGCTAATGGTAAGATTCTTGGTAGTGTGGACGAGCAGAGAGATCTCGGTGTCCATGTCCATAGATCCCTGAAAGTTGCCACCCAGGTTGAGAGGGTTGTTAAGAAGGCGTACGGTGTGTTAGCTTTTATTGGTAGAGGAATTGAATTTCGGAGCCATGAGGTCATGTTGCAGTTGTACAAAACTCTGGTGCGGCCGCATTTGGAGTGTGAAGTTCTGGTCGCCACATTATAGGAAGGATGTGGAAGCATTGGAAAGGGTACAGAGGAGATTTACAAGAATGTTGCCTGGTATGGAGGGAAGATCATATGAGGAAAGGCTGAAGGACTTGAGGCTGTTTTCGTTAGAGAGAAGAAGGTTAAGAGGTGACTTAATTGAGGCATACAAGATGATCAGAGGATTAGATAGGGTGGACAGTGAGAGCCTTTTTCCTCGGATGGTGATGTCCAGCACGAGGGGACATAGCTTTAAATTGAGGGGAGATAGATATAGGACAGATGTCAGAGGTAGGTTCTTTACTCAGAGAGTAGTAAGGGCGTGGAATGCCCTGCCTGCAACAGCAGTGGACTCGCCAACACTAAACGCATTCAAATGGTCATTGGATAGGCATATGGACGATAAGGGAATAGTGTAGAGGGACTTTAGGGGGGTTTCACAGGACGGCGCAACATCGAGGGCCGAAGGGCCTGTACTGCGCTGTAATAGAACATAGAACATAAGAACATAAGAACTAGGAGCAGGAGTAGGCCATCTGGCCCCTCGAGCCTGCTCCGCCATTCAATGAGATCATGGCTGATCTTTTGTGGACTCAGCTCCACTTTCCGGCCCGAACACCATAACCCTTAATCCCTTTATTCTTCAAAAAACTATCTATCTTTACCTTAAAAACATGTAATGAAGGAGCCTCAACTGCTTCACTGGGCAAGGAATTCCATAGATTCACAACCCTTTGGGTGAAGAAGTTCCTCCTAAACTCAGTTCTAAATCTACTTCCCCTTATTTTGAGGCTATGCCCCCTAGTTCTGCTGTCACCCGCCAGTGGAAACAACCTGCCCGCATCTATCCTATCTATTCCCTTCATAATTTTAAATGTTTCTATAAGATCCCCCCTCATCCTTCTAAATTCCAACGAGTACAGTCCCAGTCTACTCAACCTCTCCTCATAATCCAACCCCTTCAGCTCTGGGATTAACCTAGTGAATCTCCTCTGCACACCCTCCAGCGCCAGTACGTCCTTTCTCAAGTAAGGAGACCAAAACTGAACACAATACTCCAGGTGTGGCCGCACTAACACCTTATACAATTGCAACATAACCTCCATAGTCTTAAACTCCATCCCTCTAGCAATGAAGGACAAAATTCCATTTGCCTTCTTAATCACCTGTTGCACTTGTAAACCAACCTTCTGTGACTCATGCACTAGCACACCCAAGTCTCTCTGAACAGCGGCATGCTTTAATATTTTATCGTTTAAATAATAATCCCGTTTGCTGTTATTCCTACCAAAATGGATAACCTCACATTTGTCAACATTGTATTCCATCTGCCAGACCCGAGCCCATTCACTTAACCTATCCAAATCCCTCTGCAGACTTCTAGTATCCTCTGCACTTTTCGCTTTACCACTCATCTTAGTGTCATCTGCAAACTTGGACACATTGCCCTTGGTCCCCAACATAGAACAGTACAGCACAGAACAGGCCCTTCGGCCCTCGATGTTGTGCCGAGCAATGATCACCCTACTCAAACCCACGTATCCACCCTATACCCGTAACCCAACAACCCCCCCTTAACCTTACTTTTTAGGACACTACGGGCAATTTATCATGGCCAATCCACCTAACCCGCACATCTTTGGACTGTGGGAGGAAACCGGAGCACCCGGAGGAAACCCACGCACACACGGGGAGGACGTGCAGACTCCACACAGACAGTGACCCAGCCGGGAATCGAACCTGGGACCCTGGAGCTGTGAAGCATTTATGCTAACCACCATGCTACCGTGCTGCTAATGTTCTATGTTCTAATTGTACAGGGCCTTGGTGAGGCCACACCTGGGGTATTGTGTGCAGTTTTGATCTCCTCAGGTTGATAGAGTGGTCAAGAAGGCATACAGCATGCTTGCCTTCATCGGACGGGGTATTAAGTACAAGAGTCGGCAGGTCATGTTACAGTTGTATAGGACTTTGGTGTGGCCACATTTGGAATACTGTGTGCAGTTCTGGTCGCCACATTACCAGAAGGATGTGGATGCTTTAGAGAGGGTGCAGAGGAGGGTCACCAGGATGTTGCCTGGTATGGAGGGTGCTAGCTATGAAGAAAGGTTGAGTAGATTAGGATTGTTTTTGTTGGAAAGACGGAGGTTGAGGGGGGACCTGATTGAGGTCTACAAAATTATGAGAGGTATGGACAGGGTGGATAGCAACAAGCTTTTCCCAAGAGTGGGGGTGTCAGTTACAAGGGGTCACGATTTCAAGGTGAGAGGGGGAAAGTTTAAGGGAGATGTGCGTGGAAAGTTTTTTACGCAGAGGGTGGTGGGTGCCTGGAACGCTTTGCCAGCGGAGGTGGTAGAGGCGGGCACGATAGCATCATTCAAGATGCACCTAGACAGATATATGAACGGGCGGGGAATAGAGGGAAGTAGATCCTTGGAAAATAGGGGACAGGTTTAGATAAAGGATCTGGATCGGCGCAGTCTGGGAGGGCCGAAGGGCCTGTTCCTGTGCTGTAATTTTCTTTGTTCTTTCTTCTTTTTCTGAGGAAGGATGTTCTTGCTCTCGAGGGAGTGCAGCGAAGGTTTACCAGACTGATTCCAGAGATGGCGGGACTGTCAGAGGAGGAGACATTGACGAGGTTGGGATTATTCTTGCTGGAGTTGAGAAGAATGAGGGGGGATCTCCTTGAGACTTATAAAATTCTAACAGGACTAGACAGGGTAGATGCAGGGAAGATGTTCCCAATGATGGGTGTGTCCAGAACCAGGGGTCACAGTCTGAGGATTCAGGGTAAACCATTTCGGACAGAGATAAGGAGACATTTCTTCACACAAAGAGTGGTGACCCTGTGGAATTACCACAGGGAGTAGTTGATGCTAAAACTTTGAATATATTCAAGAGGCGGCTGGATATAGCACTTGGGGGGAATGGGATCAAAGACTATGGGGAGAAAGCAGGATTAGGCTATTGAGTTGGATGATCAGCCATGATCGTGATGAATGTTTGCCTTCATTGGCCGCCGCATTGAGTATAAGAATTGGCAAGTCATGTTGCAGCTGTATAGAACCTTAGTTAGGCCACACTTGGAGTATAGTGTTCAATTCTGGTCGCCACACTACCGGAAGGGTGTGGAGGCTTTAGAGAGGGTGCAGAAGAGATTTACCAGCATGTTGCCTGGTATGGAGGGCATTAGCTATGAGGAGAGGTTGAATAAACTTGGTTTGTTCTCACTGGAACAACGGAGGTTGAGGGGCGACCTGATAGAGGTCTACAAAATTATGAGGGGCATAGACAAAGTGGATAGTCAGAGGCTTTTCCCCAGGGTAGAGGGGTCAATTACGAGGGGGAATAGGTTTAAGGTGCGAGGGGCAAGGTTTAGAGGAGATGTACGAGGCAAGTTTTTTACACAGAGGGTAGTGGGTGCCTGGAACTCGCTGCCGGAGGAGGTGGTGGAAGCAGGGACGATAGTGACATTTAAGGGGCATCTTGACAAACACATGAATTGGATGGGAATAGAGGGATACGGACCCAGGAAGTGTGGAAGATTGTAGTTTAGACGGGCAGCATGGTCGGCACAGGCTTGGAGGGCCGAAGGGCCTGTTCCTGTGCTGTACTTTTCTTTGTTGTTTTTTTTTTTGTTTGTTCTTTGAATGGCAGAGCAGGCTCAAAGGGCTAAAAGGCCCCTTCCTCCTCCTATCTTCTATGTATCGATGTACTAACCACACCCTGGTTCCAACAGCCACCTTCCAGCCCCAGGTTCTGCGCTCGTGTTCCAAGAGTTCCAACTGCCAGATGGCCCATGATCTATTGCCCATCAAAGAGGACACATTGCCGCAGAAATATATCAGCAATTCCTTCAGTGTCGCTGGGTCAAAATCCTGGAACTCCCTCCCTAACAGCACAGTGGGTTTACATACACCTCAGGGACTGCAGCGGTTAAAGAAGACAACTCACCACCACCTTGTCGAGGGCAACTAGGGATGGACAATAAATGCTGGCCTAACCAGCAACGCCCACATCCCGTCAATTAATTATGGAAAAAAGGATGAGATGATTAATTTCTATATTTTGGTTGTATGGTATTGGGAGAGGATAGGGGGAGTATGCTAAGATTCTTCTCGTGGCGATCATGTACTTCTCAGAGGTGATATAGGTGTTGGGCATGAGTTGCAACTAAGTGAGCATCCTGAGTTCTTTTATGGAACGCATGGAAGACAGGATGCCGGCACAGTGGTTAGCACTGTTGCTTCACAGCGCCAGGGTCCCAGGTTCGATTCCCGGCTTGGGTCACCATCTGTGCAGAGTCTACACGTTCTCCCCGTGTCTGCGTGGGTTTCCTCCGGGTGTTCCGGTTTCCTCCCACAGTCCAAAGATGTGCAGATTAGGTTATGAGGTTAGGGGGGTAGGGTGAGGTAGTTGGGTGAATGGATATGGGTAGAGTGCTCAGTCAAAGGGTTTGTGCAGACTCGATGGGCTGAATGGCCTCCTTCTGCACTGCACAAATTCTATTACTTGACTGTGCTAGAGTGAGCAACATGGATGGGCTCCTGGTTTTGACAGGAGTTCAGTTTGCAGATAAGGATACCTTATTCGAACAGATGACAGAAGTTTTAAAAAAGTTTCTGGGGAAACATTCGATTCCGATGGCTCTGATGACCCAAATAGGTCAGCCTGCTATAAGGCAGAATATGGAAGATACACTACTAACAGGATGGCGAAATCGTATGGCTACGAACAGGCCTCAAGACTATAAAAGGAGACCGAGACAAGGAAATTATGAAGACAGAAACCCAGTTAGAACCTACAATAGGAGGATGAACCCCAGAAATGCACGGGGCATGATAAATCGATGTTTCCGATGTGACTCTCAATACCATTATGCTTTCAACTGTCCAACTTGTTATGATAGAGTGTTTGAAGCGACACATGACACGGAAGAGTCAGAAGAGGAAAAAGATAGTGACCAGAAAGAAGGCATTGGCCTATTAACAAGCTGCTTTACGCCGGTAATGAGGGTGTTGGTTGCAGAATCTTTTAACTGTGCTGTATTGGACAGTGGCTGCACATCTACTGTGTGTGGGATTGACTGGTTAAAATGTTATCTGGCCTCTTTGGATGCTGAAAATCGTAACAAGGTTTAGGAATTTGAAAGTTCCACAAGTTTCGGGTTTGGGGATGATAATACTCTGAAGTCGCTGAAAAGAATGGTGATCCCTTGCAATATTGCCGGAGTGAATCATTTCATCAGCACGACACATGAAACTGGATATGGAACAGGATAAGGCAACAGTTTTTGGAAGACGGTGGACTTACAATTTACACAGTCGTCACGCTATTGTATTCCATTACTGACAAATAATATTTCAAGTAGAGTGGTTAAGGATGTATTAATGACAGTTGATAATGCGACGTTAGCTGGTAAAAAGCTTATTGTAGTAAAACTGCATAGGCAATTTGCACATCCGTCTCCTCGGAGGCTGAAAAATTTATTAAAGGATGCAGGGGTAAGGGATGAAGACTGTACTAAGGTGATAGAGGTTAGTGATCACTGTGAGGTTTGTAGGAAGTACAGAAGGGCACCATGACAACCGATAGTAACCCTACCTTTGGCCAGGGATTTTAACGATATTGTGGCCATGGACCTTAAGATCTGGAATAAAGCTAACAATGTATTTCTTTTGCATTTTGTAGATATAGCAACGAGATTTAGTCAATCAACCATTGTACGAAGTAAAGAACAGAGAGTAATCCTGGATCAACTCATGGAAAAATGGATAGGGACAGGAATGAGCCCACTGGCAAAATTCCTAACTGACAATGGGGGAGAATTTGTGAATGATGAGATTAGGCATATGTGTGAAAACGTGAATATCACCGTTACGAATACGGCTACGGAAAGCCCATTTAGTAATGGTGCCTGTGAAAGGAACCATGCTGTAATCGATGACATGCTACGGAAAATTTTGGCAGATAGACCGAATTACAAGCTAAATTCAGCTTAAGCATTGGCGGTACATGCAAAGAATTCATTGCAGATGAATTAGTCCCTATCAATTAGTGTTTGGTAGAAATCCTAAAATTCTGTCCATTTTGGATGACCAGCCTCCAGCTTGGGAAGGGACTACAATTATATCAGCCTTTGTTGAGTATTTAAATATGTTACACAGCAGTAGAAAACCTTTTTTGAAAGCAGAAGTCTCTGAAAGAATTTGCAGAACATTAAGGCATAAAGAGCAGACAGACATGACGAGGAACCAGAGTCATCTGGTACGCATGTGTTACAGAACTATGAGGACCAGTTAACTGATATAGACAGGGTTTCTGTAGAGGAACACTACACTTCTGATGAATTAGAACAGGCCATTTTTCCGAAAGGACAACTGCCAAAGGTTGGTACAAAAGTGACATACGTGCCTGAAGGGTCTGGTCAATGGAAGGATGCAACTGTTATTAGTAGAGCAGGGAAGGCCACTGGAAAGTATAAACACTGGTTGAATGTACAGCATTCAGGGGAGGGTGTCAAGACAATGGATTGGGAACACAAAGTTCAAAAATGGAGGACACAGAAACGCAGTGCCAGTTCAGATAGTACATAGGATAGTCAACAGGTCCGCAGGAAAAGGTCGAGAACTATTGAAAGGACATCCCACAGCAGAAGGGAAAGATCAAGCAGGAGCAGTACAGAACGAGATACCAGGCGGGAGAGGGGACGTAGTTTATCAAGGTACATGAACATGAGTAAGACTACAAATACTAATAGGAGTGGAAGCCCACATGCACATGAGATTTTGGTGGCTTCCAATAAGTTAGATGAAAAAGTTTTCAAAGATGCTAAACAGCAAGAACTGCATAGTTAGAGTGAATTTGGGGTTACACGGAAGTATCGGATAGGGGACAAAAAGCTCTATCCCACAGATGGATTTGCATGGAAAAGGTTCTTCCGGATGGAATTTATAAGGCAAAGGCCAGGCTTGTGGCAAGGGGGTTTGAAGAAAACTTAGAAGATCAGGATTTAAGGGTAGATTCACCTACAGCAGGAAAGGTTATTTTAAAGATCTTCTTGGTTCTATTAGCCACAAAGGCATGGGACTGCAAATCTATAGATATAAAAGCTGCCTTTTTGCAGGGGCATCAGCTCCAGAGAGACATTTTTCTACGTCCTCCTAAAGAAGCAGCTAACACAGAAGGGGTACTCTGGAAGTTGAACAAATGTGTATATGGAGTAAATGATGTGTCTAGAGTCTGGTATGTTTCGGTAAGGTCAATTTTGTTAAAGTTAGGCTGTTGCCAGTTGAAAGCAGATCCTGCAATGTTTTACTGGCACTATAAAGGAAATCTTTCTGGCTTTTTTATGATGCATGTCGATTATTTTTTGTGGGGTGGGACTAGTGATTTTGAAGCTATTGTAATCTCTGGTTTGAGGAAAGAATTCAGGGTTGGAAGTCAGGCTTCCGGTGCATTTAAATATATTGGACTGGAAATCGGACAGACTAAGTTAGGGGCAACTTTACGTCAGCAATCTTATTTGGAAAGCATCAGCCCGATAGCAATTAGTCGTGGACGGGTTTCACAAAAAGACGCAATGTTTTCAAAGATGAAAAAAGAGCAACTGCGAAGTTTAATTGGGCAACTGAACTGGTTAGGTAGACAGACTAGACCGGGCGTGAGTTTTGATGTCTTAGAGTTGAGTACAAAAATGAATACTCCAAAAGTAGAAGAAATAATAAGAGCAAATAAAGCGTTGGTCAAATTAAAAATGCAGGAGTGTGTTTTGAGGTTCCTGGTTTTCGGTGACCTTAGGCATTTGAAACTCATAGTTTATAGTGATGCGTCCTATGCAAATTTATGTGATGGGGTTTCAAGCGCAGGAGGTTTTATAATTTTCCTTTTTGGGAACAATGGTAAATGTTGCCCTCTTGTGTGGGAAACAAAGAAAATAAGGAGAGTGGTCAAAAGCACTTTGGCTGCTGTGACATTAAGCCTTGTAGAGGTGGTGGATCTGGCCTTTTATATATCTCAGATATTGAAAGACTTTTGGGGATTAGGGGATTTGGGTCATATACCTATTGAATGTCAGATTGACAATAAAGCCCTGTGGGAAAATGTGCACTCTACAAAAATAATCAATGGAAAAAGGTTCAGGATAGGCATTGCAAGTTTGAAGCAGATGTTGGACAGAGGGGAAATAGCAAAAATTAAATGGGTCGACAGTAGCTATCAATTGTCAGACTGTTTTACGAAAAGAGCGGCTAGTTCACAGAAACTTTTGGATATTGTTAATGAAGGGCGCATGTTTCTGTGACTGTTGTTTTTTCTTCCAAACAAAAATGTTAAAGAAAAGAAGGGGGGAAATTGCGTGTGTGTTTATGAGTTTCTTTTAATTTTGTTTTCACCTAATTATTTTTGTTCTCCAAGGAAAGGGAGACTGTTAAGCAATGGGTTAAGAGACATTCCAAATAGTTGTCTCATTTATGTTAAGTATCCAATAATTGACACTGATATGTGAAGGGGCTTCACGTGGTGTTTGTGTCAGGTGATGTGATGACAGCGTTCTGTGCAGAGTCTGTTAAAGTGAAATAAAGGTGTTTGAGAAAAGGAGCAGTACATTTGACTCTTTATACAACAACAACTAAGAACATAAGAACTAGGAGCAGGAGTAGGCCATCTGGCCCTTCGAGTCTGCTCCGCCATTCAATTAGATCATGGCTGATCTTTTGTGGACTCAGCTCCACTTTCCGGCCCGAACACCACAACCCTTAATCCCTTTATTCTTCAAAAAACTATCTATCTTTATCTTTAAAAAAATTTAATGAAGGAGCCTCAACTGCTTCACTGGGCAAGGAATTCCATAGATTCACAACCCTTTGGGTGAAGAAGTTCCTCCTAAACTCAGTCCTAAATCTACTTCCCCTTATTTTGAGGCTATGCCCCCTAGTTCTGCTTTCACCCGCCAGTGGAAACAACCTGCCCGCATCTATCCTATCTATTCCCTTCATAATTTTAAATGTTTCTATAAGATCCCCCCTCATCCTTCTAAATTCCAACGAATACAGTCCCAGTCTACTCAACCTCTCCTCATAATCCAACCCCTTCAGCTCTGGGATTAACCTCGTGAATCTCCTCTGCACACCCTCCAGTGCCAGTACATCCTTTCTCAGGTAAGGAGACCAAAACTGAACACAATACTCCAGGTGTGGCCTCACTAACACCTTATACAATTGCAGCATAACCTCCCTAGTCTTAAACTCCATCCCTCTAGCAATGAAGGACAAAATTCCATTTGCCTTCTTAATCACCTGTTGCACCTGTAAACCAACTTTTTGCGACTCCTCCTTGTATAAACACCATAAACAAACAGGTTTTCCAGCTGGGTATGGGAAGGTCCCTTTAAAAATGGTCGCAGAAAGAATGGTGGCATAAACAAGGCAGCGAGTCTGCATCTAATTTTGAGGCAGTTACTGCTGCGTTAACGCTAACTTGGATGATTAACCCTGAAGTCTCTATTGTTCTTGTTGCAGAGTTTCAGAGTTAGCCTGACATTCTGCAAGGGGATACAGAATCAACAGGGTGCCTGCCAGAGAAAGGTTGAACCAAGTATCTCCTTGCTCCCTCCAGGTTGCTGTGCTATTCACTGGTGGCCGGATTCCATCTTCCCGCCGCTAGTGACCACCCCCACGCTGCCGGGAACCCCGCTGGTGGGGGTCTGCTGCAGGCTTGAAAAATGAGAATTCGGACTCTGGTCACTTGCTTTTCACAGTAACTTCATTTGAAGCCTACTCGTGACAATAAGCGATTTTCATTTCATTTCATTTCATTACTGTCCAGTTTATATGAAGCGGGTCCCTTCTTATCTCACTGAATTGTATATTTCCCCAGTCCCTCACCCTTCTCCTTGATTGCCCATCACCTTTATTTATTTGGACTGTAATCCCTTAACATGAAACTGTTCAATCAGACAGATCAGAGGAAACTGGCTCAGCAAATAAGGATGTTTCTTTGACCATGCAGGAATAATCCACAGACCTGTGTTTGCTGGGGGATCTGGGAATATTTCTCTGGGAAGATGGAAGTTCGACAAACTAGGAGGGATTACGAACATGGTTTATTGCAATACATTTTAATATTCCTCTGCTCCCCTTGAAGTCTCCTCCCCGCCTGCCCCCCGCAAGGGGAAGTTCATAAATTCATATTCCTGGGATGTCATGGGAAATTGTATTGCCCTGATCCCGATACCTCCACTGGGGTTACAACACAAACATAGATGCATGAATAAATGAACTGGGAATAACTGCTAGGTTGTTGCCCAAACTTCGGAGTGAGTCACAGTGCTAAAATAGAAATCACATTTTGCACATATTGGGCAGATGTGCAGATAATCTAAACAGTTATCAGAAGATCAAACGGTGACTACCTGCCTCATTACCATTCACAATGAGCTTGTACTTCAAGACGGAGTAATATTACCTTATTTAACATGTAGCCTAAGCTGTTGGTCAGAGGCATGTTATATACATATAAATAAAACAGCTATTTTATGCTTCGGTTTTTATATGGTCTCAATCTCTCAACAGGTTGTGCAGTTTCGAAAACACGGGAGACTTTTACTGCTTGCAATATGTACTGAGATTTAATGTGAAAGTTGTTATGTTGAACATTCCTATGCAATAAATGAATGTTTATTACGATGCAAATTTAACAAGTTCAGACCCGGAATACACTTACCTGTCCTTGTGCATTAGTTATGATCTGACTTGTAATTCCCTGGAAGCTAGGCATCGCATTTGCAATAACTGGAGTAGCTGTCAGAGAGCCCACAAGCGAAGTTTGACTGCTAAGCTATAAGGGAGGAAACAGTTATAAGATAAACAATTTTCCTAACATGACAAACATAGTGATAATAGTGATAATACCAGCAGTAGAATTAAAATACACAGGATATGTGCAAAGCTTCAGAGCAATCAACTTTAAATTCTTAATTTATCCGGCCCCCTTTCAGATGCTGATGGGCTAGCGGTCGATTCCCAGCACATAGAATCATAAGAAGACTTTGCAATAACCCTCGTGCTACCAGGAGCCTCAATTAGTCGCAATATGCAAGTCCAACCTTGGCACATGGGGATAGCAACATCTCATATTGTGCAAAATGAACTCATGGTGAATATCAGATTAATTGAAGTAAATGTGTATTTATAATGTTCTTCATTTTGTGCTTTTGACCCTGTGTAGGTCCAAAGAGAAAGATTTCTTGCTGATTGCCTGCTGCATAAGTCCTGCCTTGGTCACTTGCTGCTCTGTTACAGATGCTCAATGTTCATTCTCACAGGAGCCTGGATTGTTGCTGTTCCTCACAAGCATCCGTGGGGAATATGCAACAAACTTGAATTATTCTCTCGATTCCCTTCAGAACCGACAGAGAGACACGCTTCGAGTGGTTCACACATTCTGGTTGGCATGATTCTGCCGTGCAAATTGGTGCCATTGCACATCCAACAGCCAAAGTTTAAAAAATATATATTTTTACGGGACGTGGGTGTTGCTGGCGAGGTCAGCATTTATTGCCCATCCCTAATTGCCCCTTGAGAAGGTTGTGGTGAGTTGCCTTCCTGAACTGCTGCAGTCCATGTGATGTAGGTACACCCACTGTGCTGTTAGGGAGGGAGTTCCAGGATTTTGTCCCAGTGACAGTGAAGGAACGGTGATATATTTCCTTTTTAAAAATAAATTTAGAATACCCAATTATTTTTATTCCAATTAAGGGGCAATTTAGCATGGCCAACCCACCTACCCTGCACATCTTTGTGTTGTGGGGGTGAGACCCACGCAGACACGGGGAGAATGTGCAAACTCCACACGGACAGTGACCCAGAGCCGGGATCGAACCTGGGACCTCGGCGCCCTAGTCTCAGTGCTAACCACTGTGCCACGTGCCACCCCCGATATCTTTCCAAGTCAGGATGATGAGTGACTTGGAGGGGTTACACATGAGGGAGACAGGGGTTACACTCGAGGGAGACGGGGGTTACACTCGAGGGAGACGGGGGTTACACTCGAGGGAGACGGGGGTTACACTCAAGGGGACAGGAGTTACACTCGAGGGAGACGGGGGTCACACTCGAGGGAGACGGGGGTCACACTCGAGGGAGACGGGGGTCACACTCGAGGGAGACGGGGGTCACACTCGAGGGAGACGGGGGTCACACTCGAGGGAGACGGGGGTCACACTCGAGGGAGACGGGGGTCACACTCGAGGGAGACGGGGGTCACACTCGAGGGAGACGGGGGTCACACTCGAGGGAGACGGGGGTCACACTCGAGGGAGACGGGGGTCACACTCGAGGGAGACGGGGTTACACTCGAGGGAGACGGGAGTTACACTCGAGGGAGACGGGGGTTACACTCGAGGGAGACGGGGGTTACACTCGAGGGAGACGGGGGTTACACTCGAGGGAGACGGGAGTTACACTCGAGGGAGACGGGGGTCACACTCGAGGGAGACGGGGGTCACACTCGAGGGAGACGGGGGTCACACTCGAGGGAGACGGGGGTCACACTCGAGGGAGACGGGGCTCACACTCGAGGGAGACGGGGGTCACACTCGAGGGAGACGGGGGTCACACTCGAGGGAGACGGGGGTCACACTCGAGGGAGACGGGGGTCACACTCGAGGGAGACGGGGGTCACACTCGAGGGAGACGGGGGTCACACTCGAGGGAGACGGGGGTCACACTCGAGGGAGACGGGGGTCACACTCGAGGGAGACGGGGGTCACACTCGAGGGAGACGGGGGTCACACTCGAGGGAGACGGGGGTCACACTCGAGGGAGACGGGGGTCACACTCGAGGGAGACGGGGGTTACACTCGAGGGAGACGGGGGTTACACTCGAGGGAGACGGGGGTTACATTGAGGGAGACGGGGTTACACTCGAGGGAGACGGGGGTTACACTCGAGGGAGACGGGGGTTACACTCGAGGAGACAGGAGTTACACTCGAGGGAGACGGGGGTTACACTCGAGGGAGACGGGAGTTACACTCGAGGGAGACGGGGGTTACACTCGAGGGAGACGGGAGTTACACTCGAGGGAGACGGGAGTTACACTCGAGGGAGACGGGGGTTACACTCGAGGGACTAAATCCTGCTGTATCCTCTGACAGTCCTCATCGCTATCCACAATTCCACCAACCTTTATGTCGTCTACAAACTTACTAATCAGACCAGTTACATTTTCCTCCAAATCATTTATATATACTACGAACAGCAAAGGTCCCAGCACTGATCCCTGCGGAACACCACTAGTCACAGCCCTCCAATTAGAAAAGCACCCTTCCATTGCTACTCTCTGCCTTCTATGACCTAACCAGTTCTGTATCCACCTTGCCAGCTCACCTCTGATCCCGTGTGACTTCACCTTTTGTACCAGTCTACCATGAGGGACCTTGCCAAAGGCCTTACTGAAGTCCATATAGACAACATCCACTGCCCTACCTACAGCAATCATCTTTGTGACCTCTTCGAAAAACTCTATCAAGTTAGTGAGACACGACCTCCCCTTCACAAAACCATGCTGCCTCTCACTGATACGTCCATTTGCTTCCAAATGGGAGTAGATCCTGTCTCGAAGAATTCTCTCCAGTAATTTCCCTACCACTGACGTAAGGCTCACCGGCCTGAAGTTCCCTGGATTATCCTTGCTACCCTTCTTAAAGAAAGGAACAACATTGGCTATTCTAAACAAAGGAACAACATTGTGCAGGTTAGGTGGATTGGCCATGTTAAATTGTCCCTTCATGTCCAAAGATGTACCAGTCTGCCATGAGGGACCTTGTCAAAGGCCTTACTGAAGTCCATATAGACAACATCCACTGCCCTACCTGCATCAATCATCTTTGTGACCTCCTCGAAAAACTCTATCAAGTTAGTGAGACATGGCAGACTGGTACAAAAGGTGAAATCACACGGGATCAGGGGTGAGCTGGCAAGATGTATACAGAACTGGCTAGGTCATAGAATGCAAAGAGTAGCAATGGAAGGGTGCTTTTCTGATTGGAGGGCTGTGACTAGTGGTGTTCCGCAGGGATCAGTGCTGGGACCTTTGCTGTTCGTAGTATATATAAATGATTTGGAGGAAAATGTAACTGGTCTGATTAGTAAGATTGCAGACGACACAAAGGTTGGTGGAATTGCGGATAGCGATGAGGACTGTCAGAGGATACAGCAGAATTTAGATCGTTTGGAGACTTGGGCGGAGAGATGGCAGATCAAGTTTAATCCGGACAAATGTGAGGTAATACATTTCGGAAGGTCTAATGCAGGTAGGGAATATACAGTGAATGGTAGAAGCCTCAAGAGTATTGAAAGTCAGAGAGATCTAGGTGTACAGGTCCACAGGTCACTGAAAGGGGCAACACAGGTGGAGAAGGTAGTCAAGAAGGCATACGGCATTGAGTATAAGAATTGGCAAGTCATGTTGCAGCTGTATAGAATCTTAGTTAGACTTGGAGTATAGAGTTCAATTCTGGTCACCACACTACCAGAAGGATGTGGAGGCTTTAGAGAGGGTGCAGAAGAGATTTACGAGAATGTTGCCTGGTATGGAGGGCATTAGCTATGAGGAGAAGTTGAATAAATTCAGTTTGTTCTCACTGGAACGAAGGAGGTTGAGGGGCGACCTGATAGAGGTCTACAAAATTATGAGGGGCATAGACAGAGTGGATAGTCAGAGGCTTTTCCCCAGGGTAGAGGGGTCAATTACTAGGGGGCATAGGTTTAAGGTGCGTGGGGCAAGGTTTAGAGGAGATGTACGAGGCAAGTTTTTTTACACAGTGGGTGCCTGGAACTCGCTGCCGGAGGAGGTGGTGGAAGCAGGGACGATAGTGACGTTTAAGGGGCATCTTGACAAATACATGAATAGGATGGGAATAGAGGGATACGGACCCCTCTATAGTGTAGAAGATTGTAGTTGAGACGGGCAGTTCCTGCGCTGTACTTTTCTTTGTTCTTTGCTACACCCTGCTGAGCCTGTTGCAGCAGCGGGGGGGGGGGGGGGGGGGGGGGGGGGGGGGGGGGCGGTGCTTGGGACGGGCTCGTTGCCACTAAATTCAGGGAGAATGATGAGGACATCCCATCATCGTTACATAGTTTCTGTGAGCATTACTCCCGCCTGACTGATAGCAGGGTGAGCATGGCTTCATGTATCATGCCTGTCAAATTTATTGGAATGAGGTGGGAACATACATAGGAACATACATAGAAAATAGAATCAGGAGGCCATTCGGCCCTGCGAGCCTGCTCTGCCATTCATTATGATCATGGCTGATCATCAGGTTCAATACCCTGATCCCACCTTCCCCCCATATCCCTCAATCCCTTTAGCCCCAAGAGCTGTATCGAATTCCTTCTTGAAATTACAACGTTTTGGCCTCAACTACTTTCTGTGGGAGTGAATTCCACAGATTCACCCCTCTCTGGGTGAAGAAATTTCTCCTCACCTCAGTCCTGAAAGGTTTACCCCTTATCCTCAAACTATGACCTCGGGTTCTGGACTCCCCCACCATCGGGAACATTCTTTCCGAATCTACCCTGCCTAATCCGGTTAGAATTTTGTGAGTTTCTACGAGATTCACTCTCACTCTTCTAAACTCCAATGAATATAATCAGAATGACTTAGTCTCTCCTCATATGACAGTCCCACTATCCCAGGAATCAGGCTGGTAAACCTTTGCTGCTCTCCCTCCATAGCAACAACATCCTTCCTCAGATAAGGCCTCAATAACACCCTATACAATTACAGTAAAGCATCGCTATTCCTGTACTCAAACCCTCTCGCTATGAAGGCCAACATACCATTTGCCTTCTTTACTGCCTCCTGTACCTGCACGCTTATTTTCAGCGACTGATGCACGAGGGCACCAAGGTCTCGCTGAGTATCCACCGTTCTCAATTTACACCCATCCAAATAATATCTGCCTGCCTATTTTTGCTACCGAAGTGGATAACCCCACATTTATCCACATTATACTGTATCTGCCATGCATGTGCCCACTCACTCAGCCTGTCCAACTCCCGCAGAAGCATCTCTGCGTCCTCCTCACAAGTTTGGAGGTAATACATTTTGTTCCCTCATCCAAATCATTAATATATAATGTGAACAGTTGGGGTCCCAGCACAGATCCCTGCGGTATCCCACTCATCACTGTCTGCCAATCAGAAAACAACCCATTTATTCCAGCTTTTTGCTTCCTGTCTGCTAACCAGCTTTCTACCTACCTCAAGACACTTCCCGTAATCCCATGCACTTTAACTTCACATCGTAATCTGCTACGTGAGACCTTGTCGAAATTCTTTTGAATAATAATAATAACCTTTATTAGTGTCACAAATAGGCTTACATTAACAAGCCCTGAAAGACGTGCAGGTTAATTGAATTGGACATTCTGAATTCTCCCTCTGTGTACCCGAACAGGCGCCGTGATGTGGCGACTAGGGGCTTTTCACAGAAACTTCATTGCAGTGTTAATGTAAGCCTTCTTGCAACAATAATAAAGATTATAATTACAATGCAACCTTTAAAACACAGGAAGTGCAGCAGGTGAGGTGACTCAAAGAGGTGACCCCATTGAACGGGTGGCATGGTAGCACAGTGGTTAGCACTGTTGCTTCACAGCTCGAGGGTTCCAGGTTCGATTCCCGGCTGGGTCACTGTCTGTGTGGAGTCTGCACGTTCTCCCAGTGTCTGCGTGGGTTTCCTCCGGGTGCTCCGGTTTCCTCCCACAGTCCAAAGACGTGTAGGTTAGGTGGATTGGCCATTCTAAATTGCCCTCGGTGTCCAAAAAGGTCAAGTGGGGTTACGGGGATTGGGTGAAGGTGTGGACTTGGGTCGGGTGCTCTTTCCAAGGGCTGGTGCAGACTCGATGGGCCAAAGGGCCTCTTTCTGCACTGTAAATTCTATGAACATGGAAGGCCCTCATTCACAGATAGCCAGTTGCACAGCGTCTGGAGAGGTAGACCCCGAGGAAACAGAAGCACACGGGAGAGGAATGAAGGGCAGGAAGACAACAATGAGGAAGCTACCTGGACGTGTTGGAGCATCAGTGCTGTAGAAGACTGTGGCTGTCTTAGTAGACAGCTACTTGACTTGTATGCTTCGTTGAGGGTTCGATGTGTTTGCAGGATCCATGGTTCCATGATCATGGATACCAAAATCCATGGTAAGATTCAAAACAGAGGTAAAAAAGCCAACATAAGTGTACTTTACCTGAATGCTTGTAGTATTCGGAATAAGGTAAATGAGTTGATGGTGCAAATCATCGTGAATGACTATGATTTAGTGGCCATTACTGAAACATGGTTAAAGGATGGTCACGACTGGGAGTTAAATATCCGAGGGTATCAAACTATTCGGAAGGACAGAGTGGATGGTAAGGGAGGTGGTGTTGCTCTGTTATTTAAGGATGACATCCGGGCAATAGTAAGGGATGACATCGGTGCTATGGAGGATAAGGTTGAATCCATTTGGGTGGAAATCAGGAATAGTAAGGCGAAAAAGTCACTGATAGGAGTAGTCTATCGGCCTCCAAATAGTAACATTATGGTGGGGCAGGCAATAAACAAAGAAATAACTGATGCATGTAGAAATGGTACAGCAGTTATCATGGGGGATTTTAATCTACATGTCGATTGGTTTAACCAGGTCATAAGAACATAAGAACATAAGAACTAGGAACAGGAGTCGGCCATCTGGCCCCTCGAGCCTGCTCCGCCATTCAATGAGATCATGGCTGATCTTTTGTGGACTCAGCTCCACTTTCCGGCCTGAACACCATAACCCTTAATCCCTTTATTCTTCAAAAAACTATCTATCTTTACCTTAAAAACATATAATGAAGGAGCCTCAACTGCTTCACTGGGCAAGGAATTCCATAGATTCACAACCAAAAACAATTTTGAGGCTATGTCCCCATGTTCTGCTTTCACCCGCCAGTGGAAACAACCTGCCCACATCTATCCTATCTATTCCCTTCATAATTTTAAATGTTTCTATAAGATCCCCCCTCAACCTTCTAAATTCCAACGAGTCGGTCGGTCAAGGCAGCCTTGAGGAGGAGTTTATAGAATGTATCCGCGATAGTTTCCGAGAACATTATGTAATTGAACCTATGAGGGAACAAGCGGTCCTAGATCTTGTCCTGTGTAATGAGACAGGATTGATTCATGATCTCATAGTTAGGGATCCTCTCGGAAGGAGTGATCACAATATGGTGGAATTTAAAATACAGAGAGGGTAAGAAGGTAAAATCAAATACTCGTGTTTTGTGCTTAAACAAAGGAAATTACAATGGAATGAGAGAAGAACTAGCTAAGGTAGACTGGGAGCAAAGAGTTTATGGTGTAACAGTTGAGGAACAGTGGAGAACCTTCCAAGCGATTTTTCACAGTGCTCAGCAAAGGTTTATACCAACAAAAAGGAAGGACGGTAGAAAGAGGGAAAATCGACCGTGGACATCTCAGGAAATAAGGGAGAGCATCAAATGGAAGGAAAAAGCATAGAAAGTGGCAAAAATTAGTGGGAGACCAGAGGACTGGGAAATCTTTAGGGGGCAACAGAAAGCTACTGAAAAAGCTACAAAGAAGAGTTAAATAGATTATGAGAGTAAACTTGCTCAGAATATAACAACAGACTGTAAAAGTTGCTACAAATATATAAAACAAAAAAAGAGTGGCTAAGGCAAATATTGGTCCTTTAGAGGATGAGAAGGGAGATTTAATAATGGGAGATGAGGAAATGGCTGAGGAACTGAACAGGTTTTTTGGGTCGGTTTTCACAGTGTAAGACACAAATAACATGCCAGTGACTGATAGAAATGAGGCTATGACAGGTGAGGACCTTGAGATGATTGTTATCACTAAGGAGGTAGTGATGGGCAAGCTAATGGGGCTAAAGGTAGACAAGTCTCCTGGCCCTGATGCATCCCAGAGTGCTAAAAGAGATGACTAGGGAAATTGGATATGCACTAGTGATAATTTACCAAAATTCACTAGACTCTGGGATGGTCCCGGTGGATTGGAAATTGGCAAACGTGACACCGCTGTTTAAAAAAGGAGTTAGGCAGAGAGCGGGTAATTATAGGCCAGTGAGCTTAACTTTGGTAGTAGGGAAGATGCTAGAATCTATCATCAAGGAAGAAATAGTGAGGCATCTGGATAGAAATTGTCCCATTGGGCAGACGCAGCATGGGTTCATAAAGGGCAGGTCGTGCCTAACTAATTTAGTGGAATTTTTTGAGGACATTACCAGTGCAGTAGATAATGGGGAGCCAATGGATGTGGTATATCTGGATTTCCAGAAAGCCTTTGACAAGGTGCCAGACAAAAGGTTGCTGCATGAGATAAAGATGCATGGAATTAAGGGTAAAATAGTAGCATGGATAGAGGATTGGTTAATTAATAGAAAGCAAAGAGTGGGGATTAATGGGTGTTTCTCTGGTTGGCAGTCAGTAGCTAGTGGTGTCCCTCAGGGATCCGTGTTGGGCCCACAATTGTTCACAATTTACATAGATGATTTGGAGTTGGGGACCAAGGGCAATGTGTCCAAGTTTGCAGATGACATTAAGATGAGTGGTAAAGCAAAAAGTGCAGAGGATACTGGAAGTCTGCAGAGAGATTTGGATAGGTTAAGTGAATGGGCTAGGGTCTGGCAGATGGAATACAATGTTGACAAATGTGAGGTTATCCATTTTGGTAGGAATAACAGCAAACGGGATTATTATTTAAATGATAAAATATTATAACATGCTGCTGTGCAGAGAGACCTGGGTGTGCTAGTGCATGAGTCACAGAAGGTTGGTTTACAGGTGCAACAGGTGATTAAGAAGGCAAATGGAATTTTGTCCTTCATTGCTAGAGGGATGGAGTTTAAGACTAGGGAGGTTATGTTGCAATTGTATAAGGTGTTAGTGAGGCCACACCTGGAGTATGATGTTCAGTTTTGGTCTCCTTACTTGAGAAAGGACATACTGGCACTGGAGGGTGTGCAGAGGAGATTCACTAGGTTAATCCCAGAGCTGAAGGGGTTGGATTATGAGGAGAGGTTGAGTAGACTGGGACTGTACTCGTTGGAATTTAGAAGGATGAGGGGGGATCTTATAGAAACGTGTAAAATTATGAAGGGAATAAATAGGATAGATGCGGGCAGGTTGTTTCCACTGGCGGGTGAAAGCAGAACTAGGGGGCATAGCCTCAAAATAAGGGGAAGTAGATTTAGGACTGAGTTTAGGAGGAACTTCTTCACCCAAAGGGTTGTGAATCTATGGAATTCCTTGCCCAGTGAAGCAGTTGAGGCTCCTTCATTAAATGTGTTTAAGATAAAGATAGATAGTTTTTTGAAGAATAAAGGGATTAAGGGTTATGGTGTTCGGGCCGGAAAGTGGAGCTGAGTCCAAAAAAGATCAGCCATGATCCCATTGAATGGCGGAGCAGGCTCGAGGGGCCAGATGCCTACTCCTGCTCCTAGTTCTTATGTTCTTAGGGTCAGACCTTTCCGTGGATGTAAAAGTCATAATGGCCTTGCAGGTTCTTTTGCAACTGGTTTATTCCAAGGAATGACAGCAGACATTGCTGGGATTTCATAGGGTGAAGTGCATCATGGAGGAAATGTATTCTATATTCCAGAGGGTAGGTGGAGAATGGCACTCAAGCTGAAAGGAATTTGCTGAATTCCCCAGGTGTACCCATGACTGACGAGCCAGGGAAATTCCTCAGCATTGATGGATTCCACTCCTTCAATATTCAGCTGGTATACAAGCACAGAAAGTGTTTTATGCCAGTGTGTGCACACTACCCTGGAAGCTGCCATGACAACTTCATCCTCCAGCAATAGCAGATGCTGCAGCTTTCCATCGAGCACGTGGACGTCCATGGAATAGGAATTAAGTTTATCCCTTGAAGAGATGGCTGATGACACTCCTCAGGCTTGACACCTGAGCACAAGGGTCATCATCGAGCAACCATTGGTTTCCTGAGGAAGGGGGTCAGGTGCCTTGACTGGTTTGGGTGGCACCCTCCAGTACACGACCTCCAGGGTCGCGTGCATTGTGGTGGCCTCCTGTACTTCCCAGAATATGACTCTCCTGAGGGGTGTCAATCTTGAAGAGGGTACAGCTCCTCAGAGGGAAAAGAAGCAGAGGAGGAAAACGAGAATGAGGCTGATGGAGAACTGGAGACCGGTCCCCAATGCTTTGCCAGAATGTGACCACGATAGATTCAGGCATGAAGATGGCAGGGACTCCAGGGCCACTTTGATCCTGACATTTTCACTGAGCAAGACTCAGCCTGCAGGACATTTAGAGAGGAGATTCTACTTCATCTGTAAGAGCAAGCATCCATTCAGAACGAAAGTCAGCAGTTCTTCCAATGGAAAAACACTGCAAGGATCCAGTGTCTCCACCTGACATATTCTTTCCCAACAGACTCCTTTACTTTGATAACCCTACATGTGAGGTGAAAGAAATGTCAGTCGGACAATACCTCATCCATTGTAGCTGTCCATTCATGCAAGGTTTTGCAATCTTCACTGTAGCTCAGGCTATGAACTGTGCTTATGGATCATCAATGCTGCTGCATACACATCTCTCCAATGGTCAACACAACTCCACACACCCTTAAGATGTCCTTCCCTTTTGCGTTCTGGTGACTGCTGACCAGGAAGCATGACTTGAATTTACCAAACCCAAGAAGGTAACTGAAATGTTGGCCATAATTGCCCAGTCGCTGCGATTCACTTTTCCCACTGGCAGTTGATGCCCACTGGGTTCCCGGCAGCATTTGGTAGTCACAATCGAAAATCCCATCTACGAATGGCAGGAAGATTTAATCGCACCGTTAGCGAACAGCGCGCGGCTGGGGAATGGAGAATCCCACTTGTTATCTGCACTGGTCCCAATTCCTCCTCATCCCTCTGCTGTTGGCCTCATGGGGCCACATCCAGACATGGCTTCTTGCTCTATCTTCCATGCCTTCTCATGCTACTGGCAAGGAATAGGGGGTGCGATTTAATGGCCGCATTGCACTTAAGCGAGAACGCGATGAGGCTTTTAGATCGCAGGAGAGGCCAAAATTTAGCAATGGGTGAGTGGGCGGGGGGAGGGGGGGGAGCAATGGAGGAATGGAGGGTCCCAGGGTGGAAGACACCGCTGGCTGTCTGTCTCACACCCTCTCCCAATTCCTTACAGATATTACCACGCAATGGACAATACCTTGGAACCCGCTGAGGCTGCCCTCGAGGTGCTGCTGGCAGGCCAGGTGCCGGAGGAGGCAGCCGTAGCAGTGTCGACAGAGTCCTGAGGTGGTGGCCCATGTACAGGGCCCCGACCCACACCGAGGACCTGGCCAACCATCAGGCCAGAGTGAGACCCAGAGTGGGAGGCTGGGGGCGGCCCAGGGTGTACAGGCATCGCTGGCCTTTTGAACAGATGACGGACAGCATGTGGCCCAGGAGGCTCCACCTCGACAAGGGGACGGTGCGGTACCTGTGCCTCACGCGGGAATCCTGTATGGCAGAGAGGAGGCGTAAGCGAGCAAGTCACTAGGTTAAACATTAGAATGTACAGTTGAACCGACTGATGAAACCACGGACTGCCAAGGGCCTGGCAGCACGTGAAGGAGGAGGATACTACTCCCGGTGGCCATCAAGGTCAACGCAGGCCTGAACCTCTACGCCACAGGATCATTCCAGGACTCGAGTGGGGAGCTGTGTGGCATCTCACAAGCTGCTGCCCAGAAGTGTCTCCGTGAGGTCACGGATGCCCTGTTTGCCCAGGAAGTGAATTATATAAACTTTAAGAAGTCTGGCAACACCAGGTTAAAGTCCAACAGGTTTGTTTCAAACACTAGCTTTCGGAGCGCAGCTCCTTCCTCAGGTGAATCTCCGAAAGCTCGTGTTTGAAACAAACCTGTTGGATTTTAACCTGGTGTTGCCAGACTTCTTACTGTACTCGCCCCAGTCCAACGCCGGCATCTCCATATCATATATAAACTTTGACAGGGACCAGACTGAACAAGATGTCCAGGCAGCAGGATTCTCCAACATTGCCGGGATGCCCAAGTCCAGGTGGTAGTGGATGGCATGCATGCCACCTTGCGCTCAGTGGGCCATCTGGGAGTGCCCGACAACAACAGGGAGGGTTCCACTCCCTGAACAACCAGCTCGTGTGTGACCATATAATCCCTCCAGTGCAGGAGGCCATTCAGCCCATCACATCTGCACCAGCAATTGGAAAGAGCACCTCACTTAAGTGCCCACCTCCACCCTATCCCAGTAACCCCTCCAAATCTTTTGGACACTAAGGGACAATTTAGCATGGCCAATCCACCTAACTGCACATCTTTGAACTGTGGGAGGAAACCGGAACACCCGGAGGAAACCCACGCACACACGGGGAGAACGTGCAAACTCCACACAGACAGTCACCCAAGGACAGAATCGAACCTGGGACCCTGGAGCTGTGAGGCAACAGTGATAACCACTGTGCTACCATGCCACCCAATGAAGATCATGTACGTGTGAGCATGTTTCAGTGAGTGTGCACAGCAGCCACAACCTGGAGCACAGAACATACATTGAACGTAGAACGTAGAACATACAGTGCAGAAGGAGGCCATTCGGCCCATCGAGTCTGCACCCACCCACTTAATCCCTCACTTCCACCCTATCCCCGTAACCCAATAACCCCTCCGAACCTTTTTTGGACACTAAGGGCAATTTAGTATGGCCAATCCACCTGACCTCCACGTCTTTGGACTGTGGGAGCACCCGGAGGAAACCCACACAGACACGGGGAGAACGTGCAGACACTGCACAGACAGTGAACCAAGCCGGGAATCGAACCTGGGACCCTGGCGCTGTGAAGCCACGGTGCTAACCACTGTGCTACCGTGCTGCCCATACGGACATCCCCATCCTTTTTGGGGACCACCCCAGGATGGGCGGCTGGCTCTTGGGGGATATGGGGTACCCGCTGAGGACCTGGCTAATGACGCCAGTATGGAGGCCGGAGAAATGGTACAACGAGGCCCCTGCAGCCACCCGGCCTGTCATTGAGCGCTGCATCGGATTCCTCAAGATGCGTTTCCGATGCCTCGACCACTCCGGTGGTGCCCTGCAGTACAGCCTCTGGAGGGTCGCTCGCTTTCTGGTGGTCTGCTGTGCCCTCCACAATCTGGCACAGCAGAGGGGCTACGGTGCTGGACATGTGCCCACCTCAGAGGAGGACAAGGACGGGCTGGACCAGGATGGGCTGGAGTCCCCGCAGGACTAGCTGGAGGATGGAGGATAGGTAGTAGCGGTGAGGATCCGGCAAGCCCAGAGGGCGAGGGAGACCCTCATCCTCGCTCATTTCACAAAGGACATAGCCTCGTTCGTTATTCTCCCCCACTTCCCACACCCTGCCTCCCCATCCATCAATCTTGCCCCTCCCCTTCCCCTGCCATCCCCCCATGAAGGTGCTTAGCCTTACGTGCTCTATCGCTGCACCGTGCCCTTGGATGACCCTGCCAGGAGGCCTGTGGGGGGCCATGGGCCCCGGGCCACTTGCCAGCGGCACATACCTCACTGTGCCACCCTGTTCCTCATGCTGAATCCTAGATGTGCCATTTTCATGGGGTGGGCCTCAGGTGATCTCTTCGGCGCTGTCACCACTCCATCGGGTGGATCCGGGTTGTCATTCAGCGTCCCCTCCTCCCGGTCGGTGGCCATAGGGCCCTGGGGATAACCTCGGGGATAGAGGGGCAGCTGGATCGAGCCCCAGCTACCCCTACGTCATCTGGCTCAGCCAACACAGCCATCTGGCAGCTCCCCAATGTCTGCAGCACATTGTTGAAAATGTTGCCAATGCTCCTCAGTGACTGGGTCATAATAACAATAATCTTTTATTGTCACAAGTAGGCTTCAATGAAGTTACTGTGAAAAGCCCCTAGTCGCCACATTCCGGCGCCTGTTCGGGGAGGCAGGTACGGGAATTGAACCCACACTGCTGGTCCTGTTCTGCATTGCAAGCCAGCTGTTTAGCCCACTGTGCTAACCCAAGACATGCTCTGGAGCTCCCCGGCAACGTCCACCTGCAACTGGAACAAGTTCACAGCACCTCGTCTATACCCACCAGAGACTGGGACATGTTCCACAGCACCTCGTCTATACCCACCAGAGACTGGGACATGTTCCACAGCACCTCGTCTATACCCACCAGAGACTGGGACATGTTCCACAGCACCTCGTCTATACCCACCAGAGACTGGGACATGTTCCACAGCACCTCGTCTATACCCACCAGAGACTGGGACATGTTCCACAGCACCTCGTCTATACCCACCAGAGACTGGGACATGTTCCACAGCACCTCGTCTATACCCACCAGAAACTGGGACATGTTCCACAGCACCTCGTCTATACCCACCAGAGACTGGGTGACCTCCCTCAGCGACCGAGACATACATAGATACTTAGAAATAGAAGATAGGAGCAGGAGGAGGCCTTTTGGCCCTTCGAGCCTGCTCCGCCATTCATCGCGATCATGGCTGATCATCCAACTCAATAGCCTAATCCTGCTTTCTCCCCATAGCCTTTGATCCCATTCCCCCCAAGTGCGATTTTCTTGAATATATTCAAAGTTTTAGCATCAGCTACTTCCTGTGGTAATGAATTCCACAGGCTCACCACTCTTTGTGTGAAGAAATGTCTCCTTATCTCTGTCCGAAATAGTTTACCCTGAATCCTCAGGCTGTGACCCCTGGTTCTGGACACACCCATCATTGGGAACATCTTCCCTGCATCTACCCTGTCTAGTCCTGTTAGAATTTTATACGTCTCTCTGAAATCCCCCCTCATTCTTCTGAACTCCAGCGAGAACAATCCCAACCTTGTCAATGTCTCCTCCTCTGACAGTCCCGCCATCCCAGGAATCAGTCTGGTAAACCTTCGCTGCCCTCCCTCGAGAGCAAGAACATCCTTCCTCAGAGAAGGAGACCAAAACTGCCCACAATACTCCAGGTGTGGCCTCACCTAGTCAATATCACTATTATACATTGCTGTAAAACTGTTTTATGATTCCATTACCACTGGGCCCCTCTCCATATCTAACAAGAGGCAGTAAACAGAAGAGTAACTCACGATTGTGGGGTTTAAAGTCAGGCCTTGTGCTGTGTGAATGGGAGTGATTGGGGTTTGTGCTTCCGGCTCTTTCAGAGGTACAGTAGATGTAGGAAGGGACTGTAGAGTGAGCTGAGGCTGGAAGGTCTGTTGAAGCAGTGGAGGTTGGAGTGCAGTATTCAACATTGATGCAGCTGCAAGAGAATTAGGAGGAAAAAAAGTCTATTGTTCAGAATCAGGCACAATTTTTTTTAAATCCCAAATTATTCTGTTACGGATCAGCTTCTCATTCTTTGATTTACTACAACTTCAGCCAATAATGCATGTGGTCTATTGGTTTATTATCATACGGGCCGCACTGCAGCCTCACGGCGCTGAGGTCCCAGGTTCGATCCCGGCTCTGGGTCACTGTCTGTGTGGAGTTTGCACATTCTTCCCGTGTTTGCGTGGGTTTCGCCCCCACAACCCAAAGATGTGGAGGCTGGGTGGGTTGGACACGCTAAATTGCCCCTTAATTGCAAAACATTAATTGGGTACTCTAAATTTTATTTTAAAAATGTATCATACGGTCAAATATTCCAGTCTCTGTATTGTTACTGACCATATCTAATAAGATGCACATGGGGACCCTGTGGAACTCCTTGGGTTGGATGGATTCTCCGATCCTGCGGCTATGCCCACAGGATCCGTCTAGTCTTATGACCAGAAAGTCGGCGTCGCCCCCGCACTGATCTGGAGCAGGCCGCACGCGGATCCGGCCTGCCACATAGTGCCCCCCTGTACCCACCTCGCCACCCGTGGACCACTCCCCACCAGTCCCCTCAGCTCCCCCCTGCCAGTGGAATGGTTTCCCCCTGACTGTGGCGGAGGCACACGAGGTCCCCGAACGGTGTGAGCACACGTGAGTGACGCCGTCCGGGACTCGACCCATCGGGGGTGGAGTATTAGGGGTGAGACTCAGGTGACGTCCAGAGGCCGTCCATACGGTCCGCGGTGGGCTCCTCGAGTATGCCGTTTTTGAGGGGGCGGAGCATTGCAAAAACAGGGCCGCCCCCGATTCCGGCGTAAACACGGATTCTCCGGCCGATCGGCGAATGCGATTTCGACTTCGCCGATCGGAGAATGGATTCTGATGCGCCCCTGATGCGCCAGCAATCTATGTGGGAATCGCCCCGAAGTTAAAGCTTCCAGTACACAACTCTCTTGTTCTCTAATGTCCTTCATGAAGGTCTCCGACTATCAGTTCCACAGCACTTAACTGAATAATTAACCATAGTTTAAACCCTTACTCCTGGGTAACGACACAACTGATCCCCTCTGACCACCCAATCCCATCCAATTAGCCATCCCAAATATCTCTGACTACCTTTTCGACCTGACTACCCTTCTGACCCCTCGATTGTGCATGTCACTCCCCGCCCCCGACCCACCAACCCATTCATCAACACTCAGATTGGAACTTCAAACCGACCCTGCAGCAGCTTGTGCCAGGAAAAGTGGGAATGTCCTGTCTTTCCCTGACTTTATTCTGCTCTGATGGAGTTCCCGAATAACTCTGTGCATTTCTCTGAAAGCTGGGATCAGAAGATAAAGCAACAGCATAAGGTGGGAGGAAACGAGAAGAGCAATGATAATCCAACTATCAACTGCTGCTGCTCGGAGGGTTCAGCGATTATCAGAGTTTCCCAAACTGGGTTCTGCGGAACACCAGGATTCCCCAGGGCCTGATGGGATCTACCCCAGAATGTTAAGGAATGTGTTAAGAAACATTCCAATGAGATGGCTCATTGATCCAATAATTGGCACTGATATGTAAAGAGGCTACAGCTTGCCTTGGGAGCGTGTGATGTGATGATAGAGTTTGGTGCTGAGTGTGTTCAAAGGAAAAATAAAGGGGCGTGATTCTCCGCCCCCCACGACGGGTCGGAGAATAGCGGGAGGGCCTTCCCGACATTTTTCCCGACCTCCCACTATTCTCCCCCCCCCCCCACGGCCACCCCACGACACGAATCGCTGCCAGCCGATGGGCCGAGTTCCCAGGCCTTTACGGCCGTTTTCACGAACTCCAACACACCTGCTCTCACAGTTCGTGAAAACGGCCGCAAAGTGCCGTTCTGGAGAACCATGCCACCGATTGGCACGGCCGCACCACGGCCGTGCCAAGGGTGGCATGGGCCCGCGATAGGTGGGCACCGATCGCGGGCAGCGGGTTCGAACCCTGCGCACTCTTTGTTCCTTCGCCGCCCCGCTGGATCAGTCCGCGGGGCAGCTGAGGGGCATAACGGCCCGCGCATGCGCGGGTTTCACGCATATGCGTGATGACGTCATCCGCGCATGCGCGGATTGGAGCCGTCCAATCCGCGCATGCGCGGCTGATGTCATCGTTTGCGTCAGCCGCCGTTAACCTTGGCGCGCGGGCTTAGCGAAGTTCGCTAAGCCTGCGATGCCGAGGTTCACGGGGCCCCGCTGCTAGCCCCGCCCGAGGGGGAGAATCGGGTCCCGGGAGGGGGCGCGGAGGCTGCCGTGAAACACGGCCAGTTTCACGGCAGCCTTCATGACTCTCCGCATTTGCAAGGTGTTTGGGGAAAGGAGCAGAACTCTTGACTCTTTACTCAACTGCCTTGGGAAAGAGGAAACAAGGTATGGCATTGGCTCTGTCTCTACCTTATGACAGTAAAATCCAAAGCAAAGTGTTTTCTGAACTGGAATTAGAATAATCAGACTCAGAAGAAGGTCTGGAGACTCTATTACGTTTCATGGATATGATTTATCAAAAGGATGACTTGTTAAGTGCGGATGAAGCCTGGTCAGAATTTGATAGATTCCGGAAAACAGAGGATATCTCTATTGAGGACTATATAATGGAACAGTAAGAAGTCTTACAACACCAGGTTAAAGTCCAACATGTTTGTTTCAAACACTAGCTTTAGGAGCACTGCTCCTTCCTCAGGTGAGCACTGCTCCTTCCATTCTTACTGTGCTCACCCCAGTCCAACGTTGGCATCTCCACATCATATATACTGGAATTCAGCAGACTACACAAAAGGCTGCCTGGAATTTCCACAGTCTGTGTTGGCATTGAAGTTACTGGACTGTGCTAGAGTGACCAACATGGATAGGCTCCTGGTTTTGACAGGAGTTAAGTTTGCTGATAATGATACCTTATTCGATCAGATGATAGAGGCCTTAAAGAAGTTTCTGGGGAAACATTCAATTCCAATGGCTCTTATGACACAAGTGGGTCAGTCAGCAATACAGCAGACTATGGAAGATATACGACTGACAGGATAGCGAGATCGTACGGCTACGAACAGGTTACGAGAATACGGAAGGAGATCGGGACTCGGAAATTATGAAGACAGAAACCCAATTAAAACCTATAACAGGAGGAGGGACATGGAGAATGGAAATAGGAAACTGAACCCCAGAAATGCCCGGGGCATGATAAATCGATGTTTTCGGTGTGACTCTCAATATCGTGCTTTCAATTGTCGTTATAATATAGTGTTCGAAGCGACACATGACATGGAAGAGGCGGAAGAGGAAAAAGATAGTGACCAGAAAGAAGGAATTGGCCTATTAACAAGCTGTTTTACTCATGTAATGAGGGTGTCTGTTGCAGAATCCTTCAATTGTGCTGTATTGAACAGCGGCTGCACATCTACTGTGTGTGGGATTGACTGGTTAAAATGTTATCTGGCCTCTTTGGATGCTGAAAATCGTAACAAGGTTAAGGAATTTGAAAGTTCCCCAAGTTTCAGGTTTGGGGATGATAATACTCTGAAGTCCCTGAAAAGAGTGGTGATCCCTTGCAATATTGCCGGAGTGAATCATTTCATCAGCACTGATGTTGTATCAAGTGAGATACCTTTGCTTCTGAGCCACCGGCGCATGCGCGCTGGGGGATTCTCTTCTGCCTCTGCCATGGCGGAGGCCGTGGCGGCGGCGGAAGAGAAAGAGTGCCCCCACGGCACTGGCCCGCCTGCCGATCAGTGGGCCCCGATCGCGGGCCTGGCCACCGTGGGGGCCCCCCCCCCCCCCCAGGACCCCGGGGGCCCACTCGCGCAGCCGATCCCGCCGCTACCAGAGGTGGTTCAAACCTCGGCGGCGGGAGAGGCCTCCCAGCGGCGGGACTTTGGCCCATCGCGGGCCGGAGAATCGCCGCAGGGGGCTCGCCGCTCAACGTGGCGCGATTCCCGCCCCCGCCAATTCCCGGGTGGCGGAGAATTTCTGCCAATGTGGGGGCGGGATTTTCGGCGGCCCCGGGCGATTCTCTGACCCTGCTGGGGGTCGGAGAATTTCGCCCCAGGTTAGTGATCGCTGTGAAGTTTGCAGGAAGTACAGAAGGACACCATCACGACCGATAGTAACCCTACCTTTGGCCAGGGATTTTAACGACATTGTGGTCATGGACCTTAAGATCTGGAATAAAGCTAACAATATATTTCTTTTGCATTTTGTAGATATAGCAACGAGATTTAGTCAATCAACCATTGTATGAAGTAAAGAAAAGAGGTTAATCCTGGATCAGATTGTGGAAAATGGATAGGGACAGGAATGGCCCATCGGCAAAATTCCTTCCAGACAATGGGGAAGAATTTGGTCATAATGAGTTTAGGAATATGTGTGAAAACCTAAATGAAATGAAAATCGCTTATTGTCACGAGTAGGCTTCAAATGAAGTTACTGTGAAAAGCCCCTAGTCGCCACATTCCAGCGCCTGTTCGGGGAGGCTGTTCCGTGAATCGAACCGTGCTGCCTGCTTGGTCTGCTTTCAAAGCCAGCGAATTAGCCCTGTGCTAAACAGCCCACAGTTATGAATACAGCTGCGGAAAGCCCATTTAGTAATGGTGTGTGTGAAAGAAACCATGCAGTAATAGATTACATGCGCCGGAAAATTTTGGCAGATAGATCAAATTGCAAGCTAAATTTAGCCTTCACATGGGCGGTACATACAAATAATTCATTGCAGATGGTTGGGGGCTACAGTCCCTATCAATTAGTGTTTGGTAGATATCCTAAAATTCCATCCATTTTGAATGGATGGAATTTGTTCTTTGTTCTTTGACCTGTGAAACCACTCTAAAGCCCATCTACACTATTCCCTTATCATCCATATGCCTATCCAATGACCATTTGAATGCCCTTAGTGTTGGCGAGTCCACTACTGTTGCAGGCAGGGCATTCCACGCCCTTACTACTCTCTGAGTAAAGAACCTACCTCTGACATCTGTCCTATATCTATCTCCCCTCAATTTAAAGCTATGTCCCCTCATGCTAGACATCACCATCCGAGGAAAAAGGCTCTCACTGTCCACCCTATCTAATCCTCTGATCATCTTGTATGCCTCAATTAAGTCACCTCTTAACCTTCTTCTCTCTAACGAAAACAGCCTCAAGTCCCTCAGCCTTTCCTCATAAGATCTTCCCTCCATACCAGGGAACATCCTGGTAAATCTCCTCTGCACCCTTTCCAATGCTTCCACATCCTTCCTATAATGAAGCGACCAGAACTGTACGCAATACTCCAAATGTGGCTGCACCTCTCAACCTGGGTGGCAACTTTCAGGGATCTATGTACATGGACACCGAGATCTCTCTGCTCATCCACACGACCAAGAATCTTGCCATTAGCTCAGTACTCTGTCTTCCTGTTATTCCTTCCAAAATGAATCACCTCACACTTTTCCGCATTAAACTCCATTTGCCACCTGTCAGCCCAGCTCTGCAGCTTATCTATGTCCCTCTGTAACCTGCAACATCCTTCCACACTGTCCACAACTCCACCGACTTACGTGTCATCTGCAAATTCACTCATCCATCCTTCTACGCCCTCCTCCAGGTCATTTATAAAAATGACAAACAGCAGTGGCCCCAAAACAGATCCTTGTGGTACACCACTAGTAACTGGACTCCAGGCTGAACATTTCCCATCAACCACCACCCTCTGTCTTCTTGCAACTAGCCAATTTCTGATCCAAACTGCTAAATCACCCTGAATCCCATGCCTCTGTATTTTCTGCAATAGCCTACCGTGGGGAACCTTATTAAATGCTTTACTGAAATCCATATATACCACATCAACTGCTTTACCCCCGTCCACCTGTTTGATCACCTTCTCAAAGAACTCAATAAGGTTTGTGAGGCATGACCTACCCTTCACAAAACCGTATTGACTACCCCTAATCAAATTATTCCTTTCCAGATGATTATAAAACTTATCTCTTATAAACCTTTCCAAGACTTTGCCCACAACAGAAGTAAGGCTCACTGGTCTGTAGTTACCGGGGTTGCCTCCACTCCCCTTCTTGAACAAGGGGACAACATTTGCTATCCTCCAGTCTTCTGGCACTATTCCTGTAGACAATGATGACATAAAGATCAAAGCCAAAGGCTCAGCAACCTCCTCCCTAGCTTCCAAGAGAATCCTCGGATAAATCCCATCCGGCCCAGGGTACTTATCTATTTTCACACTTTCCAGAATCGCTAACACCTCCTCCTTATGAACCTCAGGCCTTTCTAGTCTAGTAGCCTGTATCTCGGTATTCTCCTCGACAACATTGTCTTTTTCCTGTGTGAATACTGTCGGAAAATACTCATTTAGCACCTCTCCTATCTCCTCGGACTCTACGCACAACTTCCCACTACTGTCCTTGACTGGCCCTACTCTTACCCTAGTCATTCTTTTATTCCTGACATATCTATAGAAAGCTTATCCTTGATCCTACCTGCCAAAGACTTCTCATTTCCTCTCCTGCCTCTTCTTAGCTCTCTCTTTAGGTCCTTCCTGGCTAACTTGTAACTCTCGAGCATCCTAACTGAACCTTCATGTCTCATCTTTACATAAGCCTCCTTCTTCCTCTTGACAAGTAATTCAACTACTTTAGTAAACCAGGGTTCCCTCGCTCGACCATTTCCTCCCTTCCTGACAGGTACATACTTATCAAGGACACGCAGTAGTTGTTCCTTGAACGAGCTCCAGATTTCAATTGTGCCCATCCCCTGCAGTTTCCTTCCCCATCCTATGCATCCTAAGTCTTGCCTAATTGCATCATAATTGCCTTTCCCCCAGATATAATTCTTGCCCTGCGGTATATACCTATCCCTTTCCATCGCTAAAGTAAACGTAACCAAATTGTGGTCACTATCACCAAAGTGCTCACCTACCTCCAAATCTAACACCTGTCCTGGTTCATTACCCAGTACCAAATCCAATGTGGCCTCTCCTCATCGTTGGCCTATCTACATACTGTGTCAGGAAACCCTCCTGCCACATTGGACAAAAACGGACCCACCTAAGTACTCGAACTATAGCGTTTCCAGTCAATATTTGGAAAGTTAAAGTCCCCCATAACAACTACCCTGTTATTTTCGCTCCTATCCAGAATCATCTTTGCAATCCTTTCCTCTACATCTCTGGAACTTTTCGGAGGCCGATAGAAAACTCCCAACAGGGGTGACCTCTCCTTTCCTGTTTCTAACCTCAGCCCATACTACCTCAGTATTCGCGTCCTCATCAAATGTCCTTTCTGCCACCGTAATACTGTCCTTGACTAACAATGCCACCCCTCCCCCTCTCTTACCACCTTCCCTGAGCTTACTGAAATATCTAAACCCCGGCACCTGCAACAACCATTCCTGTCCCTGCTCTATCCATGTCTCCAAAATGGCCACAACATCGAAGTCCCAGGTACCAACCCATGCCGCAAGTTCACCCACCTTATTCTGGATGCTCCTGGTGTTGAAGTCGACACACTTTAAACCACCTTCCTGCCTTCCGGTACACTCCTGCAACTTGAAACCTTACTCATGACCTCACTACTCTCAGCTTCTTGTGTACTGGAGCTACAATTCAGGTTCCCAATCCCCTGCTGAATTTAAACCCTCCCGAAGGACATTAGCAAATTTACCGCCCAGGATATTGGTACCCCTCTGGTGCAGGTGTAGACCATCCCGTTTGTAGAGGTCCCACCTACCCCAGAATGAGTCCCAATTATCCAGGGACCTGAACCCCTCGCTCCTGCACCATCCCTGTAGCCACGTGTTCAACTGCTCTCTCTCCCTATTCCTCGTCTCGCTAGCACGTGGCACGGGTAAACAACCCAGAGATAATAACTCTGTTTGTTCTAGCTCTGTAAGATTCCACCCTAGCTCCCTGAATTCCTGCCTTACATCCCTCTCCCTTTTCCTACCTATGTCGTTGGTGCCCATGTGGACCACGACTTGGGGCTGCTCCCCCTCCCCCTTCAGGATCCCGAAAACACGATCTGAGACATCGCTGACCCTGGCACCTGGGAGGCAACACACCAACCGCGAGTCTCTCTCGTTCCCACAGAATCTCCTATCTATCCCCCCTAACTATGGAGTCTCCAATGACTAATGCTCGACTCCTCTCCCCCTTCCCTTCAGAGCAACAGGGACAGACTCTGTGCCAGAGACCTGTACCCCATGGCTTACCCCTGGTAAGTTGTCCCCCCCCACCAGTATCCAAAGTGGTATACTTGTTACTGAGGGGAACGACCACAGGGGATCCCTGTATTGACTGCTTCCCCCAGCCCCTCTCACCGTCACCCATCTAGCTTCCCTCTGTCCCATCTTTCAGGATTTAAGGGTAGATTACCACGCATGAAAGGTTATTTTAAAGATCTTCTTGGCTCTATTAGCCACAAAGGCATGGGAATGCAAATCTATAGATAATAAAAACTGCCTTTTTGCAGGGGCAATCAGCTCCAGAGAGACATTTTTCTCCGTCCTCCTAAAGAAGCAGCTAACACAGAAGGGGTACTCTGGAAGTTGAAACAAATGTGTATATGGATTAAATGATGCTGGTATTATATATGATATAAATGGGTCTGGCATTTTTCGGTAAGGTCAGTTTTGTTAAAGTTAGGCTGTTGCCAGTTGAAAGCAGATCCTGCAATGTTTTACTGGCACTATAAAGGAAATCTTTCTGGCTTTTTATGATGCATGTCGATGATTTTTTGTGGGGTGGGACTAGTGATTTTGAAGCTATTGTAATCTCTGGTTTGAGAAAACAATTCAGGGTTGGAAGTCAGGCTTCCTGTGCTTTTAAATATATTGGACTGGAAATCGGACAGAATAAGTTAGGGGCAACTTTACGTCAGCAATCTTAGTTGGAAAGCCTCAGCCCAATAGCAATTAGTCGTGGCCGGGTTTCACAAAAAGACACAATGTTTCAAAGATGGAAAAAGAGCAACTGCGAAGTTTAATTGGGCAACTGAATTGGTTAGGTAGACAGACTAGACCGGACGTGAGTTTGATGTCTTAGAGTTGAGTACAAAGGCACTTTGGCTGCTGAGACGTTAAGCTTAGTGGAAGCGGTGTATATGCCTTTATATTAAAGTCAGATATTGACAGAAGTTTTGGGATTAGGGGATTGGGGTAATATACCTATTGACTGTCACATTGACATAAATCCCTGTGGGGAAAATGTGCACTCTACAAAAAGTGTCAATAGACAACGCAAGTTTGAAGCAGATGTTGGACAGAGGGGAAATAACAAAAATTAAATGGGTCGACAGTAGCTATCAATTTCTGACTGCTTAATAAAAAGAGGGGCTAGTTCACAGAAACATTTGGTTATTGTTAATGAAGGGCGCTTGTTTCTGTGACTTTGTTTATTTTTTTCCCTCAAAAAAAAAGGGAGGTGAATTGCGTGTGTGTTTTGAGTTTCTTAAAATTTTGTTTTCACCAATTATTTTTTTAATCCAAGGTAGGGGAGACCTGTTAAGGAATGGTTAAGAAACATTCCAATTAGTTGTCTCATTGATCCAATATTGGCACTGATATGTAAAGAGGCTACAGCTGGCCTTGGAGCGTGTGATGTGATGATAGAATTTGGTGCTGAGTGTGTTCAAAGGAAAAATAACGGTGTTTGGGAAAAGGAGCAGAACTCTTGACTATTCAATACCAGCGAGAGGCAACAGAGAATTGTTTCAGAAAGGCAGCAGGGAAAATCCAGGAAAATTATCGGCTGGTGAGCCTTACGTCAGTGGTAGGGAAATTATTGGAGAGGATTAGTCGAGACAGGATTTACTCCCATTTGGAAATAAGTGGACATATTAGTGAGAGGCAGCATGGTTCTGTGAAGGGGAGGTCGTGTCTGACTAACTTGATTGAGTTTTCGAGGAAGTGACAAAGATGATTGATGCAGGTAGGGCAGTGGATGTTGTTATATGAACTTCAGTAAGGCCTTGACAAGGTCCCTCATGGTAGACTGGTACAAAAGGTGAAGTCACACGGGATCAGGGGTGAGCTGGCAAGGTGGATACAGAACTGGCGAGGTCATAGAAGGCAGAGAGTGGCAATGGAAGGGTGCTTTTCTAATTGGAGGGCTGTGACTAGTGGTGTTCCGCAGGGATCAGGTGCTGGGACCTTTGCTGTTCGTAGTATATATAAATGATTTGGAGGAAAATGCAACTAGTCTGATTAGTAAGTTTGCAGACGATACAAAGGTTGGTGGAATTGCGGATAGCGATGAGGACTGTCAGAGGATACAGCAGGATTTAGATCATTTGGAGACTTGGGCGGAGAGATGGCAGATGGAGTTTAATCCGGGCAAATGTGAAGTAATGCATTTTGGAAGGTCTGATATAGGTGGGAAATATACCATAAATGACAGAACCCTTTGTGACCTCTTCGAAAAACTCTATCAAGTTAGTCAGACACGACTTCCCCTTCACAAAACTGTGCTGCCTCTCACTAATACGACCCCTTGCTTCCAAAATGGGAGTCGATCCTGCTCGAAGAATTCTCTCCAGTAATTTCCCTACCACTGACGTAAGGCTCACGGCCTGTAGTTCCCTGGATTATCCTTGGTACCCTTCCGAAACAAAGGAACAACATTGGCTCTTCTCCAGTCAGGTGATGCCAGTTCGGGACATCACCTGAGACAGTGAGGGTCCAAAGATTTCTGTCAAGGCCTCAGCAATTTCCTCTCTTGCCCTCCTTCAGTATCTGGGGTAGATCCCATCCGGCCCTTGGGACTTATCTACCAGTAATATTTACAAGACGTCTAACACCTCGTCTTTTTGGATCTCAATGTGACCCAGGCTTTCTTACACACCCTTCTCCAGACTCAACATCCACCAATTCCTTCTCTTTGGTAAAATACTGATGCAAATAGTATCATTTAGTACCTCGTCACATTTCCTCTGGCTCCACACATAGATTCCCTTGCCTATCCTTCAGGGGCAACCCTTTCCCTGGCTACCCTCTTGCTTTTATGTATGACAAGCTACAGCCGCCCTACAGCTGATCGGTCGGCTGGGGCCAGAAGGCAACTAGGGAGTGTCCTGGGGAGACAACCAGATAATCCGTGGCCCTCAGTTCAACAGTGGGCTGTTCGCGGTGTGCGCAGCTGCCTTTCCGGCTGTGGCAATGGGTGTTCCGTGCCCGTCCACCCCAACCCCACAGCCCACCTCCTGGCCACCCCCCCGCTACTTCCCCCAGCCAGCAGCACAACTGTCAGCAAACTATGGCGATGTTGGACACTTTCCAGACGCCCCTTTCTCCCTCTGCAGCTAAGCTGCCGGTTTCAACGAATTTGTAAGAGCACAAACGAACCTCGCTGTCGGGAATTCGGATCAGTCGGAGGGCCCCAGAGAATACCGGCTCAGGTCCGCTAATGACATGCTAAACGCGCTTATTGAACCTGTGGAGTGGAATGTGTTGACGCCGCTGTTGATGTGACGAAACATTGACCTGCCCTTTATGAACCCATGCTGCGTCTGCCCAAAGATCTGCTTTGCTCTATTAGCCTGGGAATGGCTAATCTATAGATATAAAAGCTGCCTTTTGCAGGGGCATCAGCTCCAGAGAGACAGAAGGGGTACTCTGGAAGTTCAACAAATTGTGATAATGGATTAATGATGCGTCTGGAGTCTGGTCCGGGATTCTGCCCTAGCCGGTGGGGCGGGGGGGCTCGGCGTAGCGGAGTGGCACCAACCACTCCAGCGTCGGCCTCCCCAAAGGTGCGGCTCGGCCCGTGCTGGAGTGGTTGACGCCACGCCGACTGGCGGCAATACCGGCCGCCAACGGCCTTTGACGTCCGCTGCCCGGTGTCAGGGCTGGCCAAAAGGCCTTCGCCGGTGCGCGCATGCGCCGTGCATCAGCGGCCGCTGACGTCACCACCGGCACATGCGCGGTAGGGGGGGGTCTCTTCCGCCTTCTGCCATGGTGGAGGCTGTGGCGGCGGTGGAAGAGAAAGAGTGCCCCCCATGGCACTGGCCGCCCCGCCGATCGGTGGGCCCCGATCGCTGGCACAGGCCACTGTGGGGGCACCCCCGGGGTCCGATCGCCCCGCGCCCCCCCCCCAGACCCGGGGGCCCGCTCGCAGCTGGCCAATACCTGCCGCAAGCAGAGTGGTTGATGAAAACCACGTCGGCGGGATGGGCCTGTCAGACAGCGGGCCGGAGAAGTCACCCGCGGGGAGGCACGCCGATTGGCGCAGCGCGATTCCCGCTCCCGCCAATTCACCCCTGGTCTTGTTTCGGTAATGTTCAGTTTGTTTAAAGTTAGGAGGCTGTGTCCAGTTGAAAGCAGAATCCGTCAATGTTTTTTACTGGCACTAACAAGGAAATCTTGCTGGCATCTTTATGATGCATGTCGATGATTTTTTGTGGGGTGGACTAATGATGTTGAAGCTATTGTATCTCTGGTTGTGAGGGAAAGAAGTCAGGGTTTGGAAGTCATGCTTCCGGTGCTTTAAAATATAATTGGAATTCCGACTCTACTGCATTGTGGCTAATTTGATTTCTCAATATAGTGAAGATGTAAAATCACCCATGAGTCACTGATATTCGCTTGGGAGCTGGTTTAGCACAGTGGGGCGAAACAGCTGGCTTGTAATGCAGAACAATGCCAGCAGCGCGGGTTCAATTCCTGTACCGCCTCCCCGAACGGGCGCCAGAATGTGGCAACTAGGGGCTTTTCACTGTAACTTTATCAAGCCTACTTGTGACAATAAGCGATTATTAATAATTATTACATCCATCTCTAATTTTCCTGTTTAATGCCATTTCCTAACCTCACCACTGCAGTCTGGGTCTATTAACGACACCCACTAAATGTTTTCTGTCCCTTGGTGTTTCAGGCACTCGACCCATACAGATTCCCATTGTCAGAGCCAATATCCTTTCTCACTAGTGTGTTAATTTCCTCTTGAACCAGCAGTGCCACACCATCACCTTTTCTTTTATAGTAAGAGTCTTACAAACCAGTTAAGTCCAACCAGGTTTGTTTCAAACACGAGCTTTCGGAGCACGGCTCCTTCTTCAGGTCCTTCTTCAGGACCTGAAGAAGGAGCCGTGCTCCGAAAGCTCGGGGTTGAAACAAACTGTTGGACTTTAACCTGGTGTTGTAAGACTTCTTACTGTGCTCACCCCAGTCCAACGCCGGCATCTCCACATCATGGCTTTTCTTTTATGCCTGTCCTTCCTAAATACCCTCACATCATTCCCTTTTTTAAGATTAGGCACCCTCGTCTCCGAATCACTACTTCACTCCATCTTGATAAAATTCTATTATGTTATGGTCACTCATCCCCAAGGGGTTCTCGCACAGCCATCTTACTTCGTGGTGGTCGGTAAGTTAATGGAAAAGGTCCTGAAGGATAGGATTTCTGACCATTTGGAAAGATGCAGCTTTATCCGGGATAGTCAACACGGATTCGTGGAGGTAAGTCTTGCCTCACAAATTTGATTGAATTCTTTGAGGAGGTAACGAAGTGTGTAGATGAGGTAGAGCAGTTGATGTCATATACATGGATTTTAGTAAGGTGTTTGATAAGGTTCCCCATGGTCGGCTTATGAAGAAAGTAAGGAGGTGTGGGATAGAGGGAAATTTGGCCGATTGGATATCACATAGAAGACAGAGGGTGGTGGTGGATGGAAAATTTTCAGACTGGAGACCAGTTTACCAGTGTTGTACCCCAGGGATCAGTGCTGGGTCCTCTGCTATTTGTGATTTTTCAATGACTTGGAGGAGGGGGCTGAAGGGTGGGTCAGTAAATTTGCTGATGACACCAAGATTGGTGGAGTAGTGGATGAGGTGGAGGGCTGTTGTAGGCTGCAAAGAGACATTGATATGAGCAGAGCTGGGCCGAAAAATGGCAGATGGAGTTTAACCCTGATAAGTGCCAGGTGATTCATTTTGGTCGGAAAATTTTGAATGCGGATTACAGGGTCAACAGCAGGGTTCTGAGGAATGTGGAGGAACAGAGCGATCTTGGAGTCCATGTCCACAGATCTCTGAGGTTGCCACTCAAGTGGATAGAGCCGTGAAGAAGGCCTACAGTGTGTTAGCGTTTATTAACAGGGGTTGAGTTTAAGAGCCGCGGTGTTATGCTGTAACTGTACATTTATTGTGTGCAGTTCTGGTCACCTCACTATAGGAAGGATGTGGAAGCATTGGAAAGGGTGCAATGGAGATTTACCAGATGCTGCCTGGTTTGCAGGATAGGTCTTATGAGGAAAGGTTGAGGGAGCTAGGGCTTTTCTCTTTGGAGCGGAGGAGGATGGAGGCGACTTAATAGAGGTTTATAAGATGATGAGGGGATAGATAGAGTGGACGTTCAGAAACTATTTCCTCGGATGGATGTAGCTGTTACAAGGGGCATAACTATAAGGTTCAGGGTGGGAGATATAGGAGGGATATCCAGGTAGATTCTTTACTCAGAGAGTGGTTAGGGTGTGGAATGGACTGCCTGCTGTGATAGTGGAGTCGGACACTTTAGGAACTTTCAAGCGGTTATTGGATAGGCACATGGAGCCCACCAGAATGACAGGAGGGGATAGCTTGATCTTGGTTTCGGACAAGGCTCAGTACAACATCGAGGGCCGAAGGGCCTGTTCTGTGCTGTACTGTCTATGTTCCATACTGAAAACCCTGGGACATTCAGTTCCCATCCCTGGTCACCCTGCAGCCATGTTTCCCAAATCCCAATTATATTATACCCATTTATCTATCTGCACGATTAGTTCAAAGAACAAAGAAATTACAGCACAGAAACAGGCCCTTCGGCCCTCCCAGCCTGCGCCGATCCAGATCCTTTATCTAAACCTGTCTCCTATTTTCCAAGGTCTACTTCCCTCTGTTGCCGCCCATTCATATACCTGCCTAGATGCCTCTTAAATGATTCTATCGTGCCCGCCTCTACCACCTCCGCTGGCAAAGCGTTCCAGGCACCCAAGACCCTCTGCGTAAAAACTTTCCACGCACATCTCCCTTAAACTTTCCCCCTCTCACCTTGAAATCGTGACCCCTTGTAATTGACACCCCCACTCTGGGAAAAGCTTGTTGCTATCCACCCTGTCCATACCTCTCATAATTTTGTATACCTCAATCAGGTCTCCCCTCAACCTCCGTCTTTCCAACGAAAACAATCCTCATCTACTCAACGTTTCTTCATAGCTAGCACCCTCCGTACCAGGCAACATCCTGGTGAATCTCCTCTGCACCCTCTCTAAAGCATCCACATCCTTCTGGTAATGTGGCGACCAGAACTGTACGCAGTATTCCAAATGTGGCCTAACCAAAGTCCTATACAACTGTAACATGACCTGCCGACTCTTGTACTCAATACCCCGTCTGATGAAGGCAAGCATGCTGTATGCCTTCTTGACCACTCTATCGACCTGCGTTGCCACCTTCAGGGTACAATGGACCTGAACTCCCAGATCTCTCTGCACGATCAGTTCATCCACTGTATTGCAAATGCTCCGTGCATTAAGGCACAGAGCCTTTAAGTTTATCTTTTCACAATGTTTGGCTTGCTCCCAATATTTTTCTCTCCTGCCCTGTTTGAATTTTGCCCTTGGTTTCTCCACCTATCACTTTTCTCATTCACTTTTCTACCTCTGGCTTTTGTCCTTGCTCCCTCTTTCTCTGACTCCTTGCATAGGTATGCACCTTGCCATTCACCTGGCATATTAGATTAAACACTCCCCAACCACTCTAGCAAAGCGGTATGTCTGTTCTGCAGGGGAATGGCCACAGGAGATTCCTGCACTACCTGCCTCGCTCTCTTGCTCTGTCTGCTGGTCACCCATTCCTTCCTGCCTGCAGAGCCTGAGCCTGCGGTGTGACCACCTCTCTATACGTGCTATCCACAATGCTTGATGGTTACATGGACTATGCTGCAATGAGTCTGGTATAAATCCTATTTGTCTTCATTTTCTGACAATGCTGAGTAATGGTGGTGGCCTCATTCATGGGAAGGTCCACATTCCATGGTTGGCAGCGTTATGAGTTCATCTTTTTTGGTGTTCAGATACCGGAGCAGACCCCAAGTTTTGTTTCACTGGTTTCACGCCAAATAACAATAGAGCTGAGTCCACAAAAGATCAGCCATGATCTAATTGAATGGCGGAGCAGGCTCGAGGGGCCAGATGGCCTACTCCTGCTCCTAGTTCTTATGTTCTGATGTTTAAAATAACCTTTCCTGCCGTAGGGGAATCTACCCTTAAATCCTGATCTTCTAAGTTTTCTTCAAATCCCCTTGCCACAAGCCTGGCGTTTGCCTTGTAAGTTCTATCCGGAAGAACTTTTTCCGTGTAAATCCATCTGTGGGATAGCTCTTTGTCCCCTATCCCGTACTTCTGTGTAACCTCAAATTCACTCCAACTATGCAGTTCTTGCTGTTTGGCATCTTTGATAACTTTATTGATTGGTGTTCGACAGGGATCCGTGCTCGACCACTGTTGTTTGTGATATACAGAAATGATCTGGACGAAGTATAGGTGGTCTGATTAGCAAGTTTGCAGATGATGCTAATTGGTGGAGTTGCAGATAGCGAGGAGGACTGTCAGAGAAACAGCAAAATTAGAGATTGGAGAGTTGGGAAGAGAAATGGCAGATGGAGTTCAATCCAGCAAATGCGAGGTGATGCATTTTGGAAGATCTAACTCCAGAGCAGACTATATGTTCAATGGACGCGTCCTGGGTAAATTGATGTACAGAGCGATCTGGGAGTTCAGGTCCATTGTACCCTGAAGGTGGCAACGCAGGTTGATAGAGTGGTCAAGAAGGCATACAGCATGCTTGCCTTCATCGGACGGGGTATTGAGTATAGGAGTAGCAGGTCATGTTACAGTTGTATAGAACTTTGGTTAGGCCACATTTGGAATACTGCGTGCAGTTCTGGTCGCCACATTACCAGAAGGATGTGGATGCCTTGGAGAGGGTGTAGAGGAGGTTCACCAGGATGTTGCCTGGTATGGAGGGTGCTAGTTATGAAAAAGGTTGAGTAGATTAGGATTGTTTTCGTTGGAAAGACGAGGTTGAGGGAGACCTGATTGAGGTCTACAAATTATGAGAGGTATGGACAGTATGGATAGCACAAGCTTTTCCCAAGAGTGGGGGTGTCAATTACAAGGGGTCACGATTTCAAGGTGAGAGGGGTAAGTTTAAGGGATGTGCGTGGAAACTTTTTTACGCAGAGGGTGGAGGATGCCTGGAATGCTTTACCACGGAGGTGTAGAGCGGGCACGATAGCATCATTTAAGAAGCATCTAGGCAGGTATATGAATGGGTGGAGCAAGAGAATAGACCTTGGAAAATAGGAGACAGGTTTAGATAAAGGATCTGGATCGGCGCAGACTGGGAGGGCCGAAGGGCCTGTTCCTGTGCTGTAATTTTCTTTGTTCTTTGTTCTATCTAATTTATTGGGCTTCTACTCCTTGTAGCATTCATAGTCTTACCCATGTTCCGAGACCTTGATAAACGACGTCCCCTCTCCCGCCTGGTATCTCATTCTGTATTGCTGCTGCTTGATCTTTCCCTTCTGCTGTGGGATGTCCTTTCAATAGTTCTCGACCTTTTCCTGCGAACCTGTTCACTATCCGATGTACTATCTGAACTGACACTGCGATTCTGTGTCCTCCTTTTTGAACTTTGTGTTTCCAATCCATTGTCTTGACTCCCTCCCCTCAATGCTGTACATTCAACCAATGTTTATACTTTCCAGTGGCCTTCCCTGCTCTACTAATAACAGTTGCATCCTTCCATTGACTAGACCCTTCAGACACGTATGTCACTTTTGTACCAACTGTTAGATAGATAGATAGAGAATACAGCACAGAACAGGCCCTTCGGCCCACGATGTTGCGTCGAACTTTTGTCCTAGGTAATCATAGAATTTTGGACAATTTGTCATGGCCAATCCACCCAACCTGCACATCTTTGGACTGTGGGAGGAAACCGGAGTACCCGGAGGAAACCCACGCAGTCACGGGGAGGATGTGCAGACTCCACACAGACAGTGACCCAAGTCGAAATCGAACTTGGGACCCTGGAGCTGTGAAGCATTGTGCTATCCACAATGCTACCGTGCTGCCCTTAAGAAGTTAACCTACACTCCCTTATTCTACCCTAATCCAAGTACCTATCCATAGCCGCTTGAAGGTCCATAAATTTTCCGACTCAACTACTACCACAGGCAGTGCATTCCATGCCCCCACTACTCTCTGGGTAAAGAACCTACCTCTGACATCCCCTCTATATCTTCCACCATTTATCTTAAATTTATGTCCCCTTGTAATGGTGTGTTCCACCCGGGAAAAAGTCTCTGACTGTCTACTCTATCTATTCCCCTGATCATCTTATAAACCTCTATCAAGTCGCCCCTCATCCTTCTCCGTTCTAATGAGAAAAGGCCTAGCACCCTCAATCTTTCCTCGTATGACCTACTCTCCATTCCAGGCACATCCTGGTAATCTCCTTTGCACCTTTTCCAAAGCTTCCACATCCTTCCTAAAATGAGGTGACCAGAACTGCACACAGTACTCCAAATGTGGCCTTACCAAGGTTTTGTACAGCTGCATCATCACCTCACGGCTCTTAAATTCAATCCCTCTGCTAATGAACGCTAGCACACCATAGGCCTTCTTCACAATTGTTCACACAACTGTTGGCAGTTGTCCTTTCGTAAAAACAGCCTGTTCTACTTCATCAGAATTACTGTGTTCCTCTACAGAAACCCTGAGTATATCAGTTAACTGGTCCCATAGTTCTGCAACACATGCATACCAGATGACCCTGGTTGGATTGGATTGAATTGGATTTGTTTATTGTCACGTGTGCCGAGGTACAGTGAAAAGTATTTTTCTGCGAGCAGCTCAAACAGATCATTCAGTACATGGAAGAAAAGGGAATAAAAGAAAATACATAATGGGCAACACAAGATATACAATGTAACTACATAAGCACTGGCATCGGATGAAGCAGACAGGGTGTAGTGTTAATGAGGTCAATTCATAAGAGGGTCATTTAGGAGTCTGGTGACCGTGGGGAAGAAGCTGTTTTTGAAAATGAAATGAAAATCACTTGTCATGAGAAGGCTTCAATGAAGTTACTGTGAAAAGCCCCTAGTCGCCACATTCCGGCGCCTGTCCGGGGAGGCTGGTACGGGAATCGAACCGTGCTGTTGGTCTGCTTTAAAAGCCAGCGATTTAGCTCAGTGAGCTAAACCAGCCCCTATAGCCCCGAGTCTGTTCGTGCGTGTTCTCAGCTTCTGTATCTCCTGCCCGATGAAGAAGTTGGAAGAGTGCATAAGCCGGGTGGAGGGGTCTTTGATTATGCTGCCCGCTTTCCCCAGGCAGCGGGAGTGTAGGTGGAGTCAATGGATGGAGGCAGATTTGTGTGATGGCTGGGCGGTATTCACGACTCTCTGAAGTTCCTTGCGGTCCTGGGCCGAGCAGTTGCCATACCAGGCTGTGATGCAGCCCGAGAGGATGCTTTCTATAGTGCATCTGTAAAAGTTGGTAAGGGTTAATGTGGACATGCCGAATTTCCTTAGTTTCCTGAGGAAGTATAGCGCTGTTGTGCTTTCTTGGTGATAGCGTCGACATGAGTGGACCAGGATAGATTTTTGGTGATGTGCACCCCTAGGAATTTGAAACTGCTAACCATCTCCACCTCAGCCCCGTTGATGCTAACAGGGTGTGTACAGTACTATGCTTCCTGAAGTCGATGACCAGCTCTTTAGTTTTGCCGGCATTAAGGGAGATTGTTGTCGCTGCACCACTCCACTAGGTCTCTATCTCCCTCCTGTATCTCGGACTCGTCGTTATTCGAGATCCGGCCCACTATGGTCGTATCGTCAGCAAACTTGTCGATAGAGTTGGAACCAGGTTTTGCCATGCAGTCGTGTGTACAGAGTAGAGTAGGGGGCTAAGTACGCAGCCTTGCGGGGCACCGGTATTGAGGACTATTGTGAGGAGGTTGGTGTTCATTCTTACTGACTGTGGTCTGTTGGTCAGAAAGTCGAGGATCCAGTTGCAGAGTGAGAGCCAAGTCCTAGGTTTTGGAGCTTTGATATGAGCTTGGCTGGGATTATGGTGTTGAAGGCGGAGCTGTAGTCAATAAATAGGAGTCTGATGTAGGAGTCCTTGTTTTCGAGATGCCCTAGGGATGAGTGTAGGGCCAGGAAAATGGCGTCTGCTGTGGACCGGTTGCGATGGTATGCGAATTGAAGTGGGTCAAGGCATTCCGGGAGTATGGAGGTGATGCGCTTCATGATCAGCCTCTCGAAGCACTTCATTACAACTGACGTCAGGGCCACCGGCGGTAGTCATTGAGGCACATTGCCTGGTTCTTCTTTGGTACCGTATGATGGTGGTCTTCTTGAAGCAGGTGGGGACCTCGGAGTGGAGTAGGGATAGGTTAAAGATGTCTGTGAAAACCTCTGCCAGCTGGTCCGCGCAGGCTCTGAGTGCACGACCAGGATCCCGTCCGGGCCCATCGCCTTCCGTGGCTTCACTTTCAGGAAGGCCGATCTGACTTCGGAAACTGTGATGGTGGGTATGGGTGAATTATGGGCTGCTGGGCACTCGACAGCGGATTGTTGGTTACCTGCTCAAACCGAGCATAGAATGCTTGAGTTCATCCGGGAGGGGGTGCGCTGCTGCCAGAGATACTGCTCGGCTTCGCTTTGTAGGCCGTTATGTTGTTTAGATCATAGAATTTACAGTGCAGAAGGAGGCCATTCGGCCCATCGAGTCTGCACCAGCTCTTTTGAAAGAGCACCCTCCCCAAGCCCACATCTCCACCCTATCCCCATAACCCCGTAACCCCACCCAACCCAAGGCAATTTTGAACACTAAGGGCAATTTTGAACACTAAGGCAATTTATCACGGCCAATCCACCTAACCTGCACATCTTTGGACAGTGGGAGGAAACCGGAGCACCCGAGGAAACACACACAGACATGGGAGACGTGCAGACACTGCACAGACAGCGAACCAAGCCGGGAATCAAACCTGGGACCCTGGAGCTGTGAAGCAATTGTTCTAACCACCGTGCTACCGACAAAGTCCTTGCCACAACCGCCGAGAGTCTGTCTATGACTCTAGCTTGGTTTGATATTCCCTCTTGGCATCTCGGATGGCTTGGGAAGGTCGTAATCCCCCTGGTTCCTAATCATGTCTGTCTGCTCTGTCTAAATTTTAAAATTTGTAATCTGTACCCATTATCATTGATGAATGTACCTAATAATCTGATTGCCATGTTGCAAACTAATGCCGAAGATCTTTCCTGGGCCTCTATCATCTGACCGAATATGATATCTGTTTGGAACCAACAATTCTATGGACACGTGCTTGTAGGATTAGAATAGCGTTTATAATACTTACAACAGAGCCAGCCTGTTAGCCGTTGAACTTTCGGTGAACTGGCTGGCTGACCCTGTGGCACGGATCTTTATACAGCAGCTCCGGGGAGAAGTCCTGGGCGGAGCCAAGGGAGGAGCCCAGTACAAACTCTCGCGTACTCCCAGAGCTACTCCCCCTATGGTCAGGTAGTGCAACTGCACTTACAATATTGATACATATATATACAGATTATAATACCGTGTGAATCTCATTCACCACAATGTCATTATCCGTGTCACGTGAGAGTGCCTTTAAGAAATGGATGTTTTAGCAATGTACCTTTAAGAAATGAAGTGATGTCAGAGTGTGGGTGGAGCTGGACTTTAGCTCGGCCATTTTGCAGTTTTTAGTTTCAGTTTGGGGAGAAAGCTGGGAGTGTCTGTGTGTTTTTGCAGAGAGCTGCTTGAAAGGAGAAAGCCAGTCCTGAGAAAGCATTTTGAGAAGTGCCTGTGTTGGCTGTGTGCTGCATGAAAACGTGCTGGGACTGCAGGCGGATATATCTTCCCATCCAACAGAAAATATATATTAACTGTAACCTGGTGTTACTGTTTTTGTGAAGGTGAAGTCGTTTGGATGTGTATTGGAACAGTGTACAGGATTGGGTAGTGTTGTATTATTTTCAAGGTTATCTTTGAAGTAAAGGGCGTTAAGAGATCCAATGTTTATTTAAAAGGTTAATTTACGTTCATGGAATAAACATTGGTTTGTTTTAAAAACCACGTGTCCATAACTGTAATACCACACCTGGGAACAAGCCGTGTGCTTCAACAGCAACAATCCATTAAGGTGGAGGTTGGTTGAACTCCATGATATATTTTGGGGTTCTGAAAACCCCTCTCCCATAACACTGCAAACTTAACTCCTGTCAAAACCAGGAGCCTGTCCACATTGGACACTCCAGCACAGTCTAGTAACTTCAATGCCAACACAGACTGTGGAAATTCCAGGCGGTGATGTGCAGCCTTCTGTATAGCTACATTCTGCTGAAGGAGCATTAGGAATAAGGTTGGTGAGCTTGAAGCATGGATTGGTACCTGGGACTACGATGTGGCCATTACGGAGACGTGGATAGAACAGGAATGGTTGTTGGAGGTTCCGGGGTTTAGATGTTTCCGTAAGATTAGGGAAGGTGGTAAAAGAGGTGGAGGAGTAGCATTGGTAATCAAGGATAGTATAATACCTGCAAAAGGCAGTTTGAGGAGGATCTGTCTACTGAGGTAGTGTGGACTTAAAGTTAGAAATAGGAAAGGGCGGTCACTTTGTTAGGATTTTCTATAGGCCCCCAAACAGTAACAGAGATGAGGAAAAGATTGCAATGCAGATTTTGGATAGATGCGGTAGTCACAGGATAGTTGTCATGGTGACTTGAACTTTCCAAATATGGATTGGAACCATTATAATTCGAATAGTTTGGATGGGCTGTTTTTATATCAGTGTCCAGGAGGGTTTCCTGACACAATATGTGGATAGGCCGACAAGAGGCGGGGCCACATTGGATTTGGTACTGGGTAATGAACCAGGCCAAGTGTTAGATTTGGTTGTGGGAGAGCACTTTGGAGATAGTGACCACAATACGGTGACTTTCACTATAGCAATGGAGAGGATAGGAACTTCGGCAGGACAAGGTTTATAACTGGGAAACAATGCGATTAGGCAAGAATTGGGGAGCATAATGGGAACAGAAACTGTCAGGGAAAGGCACAATGAAAAGTGGAGCTTGTTCAAGGAACAAATACTGCGTGTCCTTGATAGGTAGTCCCTGTCAGGCAGGAGGAAATGGCCGTGTGAGGAACCATGGCTCACAAAAGAGGTTGAATGTCTTGTCAAGAGGAAGAAGGGGCTTATGTAGGATGAGAAAACAAGGTTCAGTTTGAGCCTTGAGGGATACAAGATAGCTAGAAGAGCTCAAGAGCTGGGATGGGGGCATAGAAGTCCTTGGCGGGTAGGATCAAGGAAAACCCCAAGGCTTTTTAACACTTATGTGAGGAATAAAGAATGACCAAGGTGAAGTTAGGGCTGTCAGGGACAGAAGTGGGAACGTGTGCAGGGAGTCTGAAGATATAGGAGAGGCCCTAAATGAATACTTTTCTTCAGTGTTGACAAAGGAGGGCCATGTTGTTGAGGAGGATAGTGCGATACAGGCTGGTAGACTGGAGGTGGTAGATATCCGGAAGGAAGATGTGTTGAAATTTTGAGAAGCCCGAGACAGAGAAGTCCCCTGGGCCTGATGGGATATATCCTCGGATTCTTTGGGAGCGAGGGATAATTGCAGAGCCTTTGGCTTTGATCTTTATGTCCTCACTGTCTACAGGAATAGTGCCAGAAGACTGGAGAGAAGCGAATGTTGTCCCCTTGTTCAAGAAAGGCAACAGGTATAACCCTGGGAATTATAGGCCGTTAGTCTCACTTCGATCATAGGTAATTATTGGAAAGGTCCTGAGCGATAGGATTTATGATCATTTGGAAAGATACAGCTTGATCCAGGATAGTCAGCACGGATTTGCGAAGGGTAAGTCTTGCCTCATAAGTCTGATTGTATTCTTTGAGGAGGTAACTGAGTACAGAAAACATAAAGAACATAAGAACTAGGAGCAGGAGTTGGCCACCTGGCCCCTCGAACCTGCTCGGCCATTCAATCAGATCGTAGAACATAGAACATTACAGCGCAGTACGGGCCCTTCGGCCCTCGATGTTGTGCCGACCTGTGAAACCATCTGAAGCCTATCTGACCTACACTATTCCATTTTCATCCATATGTCTATCCAGTGACCACTTAAATGCCCTTAAAGTTGGCGAGTCTACTACTGTTGCAGGCAGGACGTTCCACACCCCTACTACTCTCTGAGTAAAGAAACTGCCTCTGACATCTGTCCTATATCTACCACCCCTCAATTTAAAGCTATGTCCCCTCGTGCTGGACATCACCATCCGAGGAAAAGGCTCTCACTGTCCACCCTATCTAACCTCTGACTATCTTATATGTCTCTATTAAGTCACCTCTCAGCCTTCTCCTCTCTAAACGAAAACAACCTCAAGTCCCTGAGCCTTTCCTCGTAAGACCTTCCCTCATACCAGGCAACATCCTAGTAAATCTCCTCTGAACCCTTTCCAAAGCTTCCACATCCTCGCTATAATGTGGTGACCAGAACTGCACGCAGTACTCCAGGAGCGGCCGCACCAGAGTTATGTACAGCTACAGCATGACCTTGTGGCTCCGAAACTCAATCCCCCTGCTTATAAAGGCTAGCACACCATATGCCTTCTTAACAGCCCTATTAACCTGGGTGGCAACTTTCAGGGATTTATGTACCTGGATGCCGAGATCTCTCTGTTCATCTACACTACCAAGAATCTTGCCATTAGCCCAGCACTCTGCATTCCTGTTACTCCTTCCAAAGTGAACCACCTCACACTTTCCGCATTAAACTCCATCTGCCACCTCTCAGCCCAGCTCTGCAGCTTATCTATGGCCCTCTGTATCCCATAACATCCTTCAGCACTATCCACAACTCCACCGACCTTCGTGTCATCTGCAAATTTACTAACCCATCCTTCTACACCCTCTTCCAGGTCATTTATAAAAATGACAAACAGCAGTGGCCCCAAAACAGATCCTTGCGGTACACCACTAGTAACTGAACTCCAGGATGAACATTTGCCATCAACCACCACCCTCTGTCTTCTTTCAGCTAGCCAATTACTGATCCAAACCGCTAAATCACCTTCAATCCCATACTTCCGTATTTTCAGCAATAGCCTACCGCGTGGAACCTTATCAAATGCCTTACTGAAATCCATATACACCACATCAACCGCTTTACCCTCATCAACCATTCCTGTCCCTGCTCTACCCATGTCTCCGAAATCGCCACAACATCGAGATCCCAGGTACCAACCCATGCTGCAAGCTCACCCACCTTATTCCGGATGCTCCTGGCGTTGAAGTAGACACACTTCAAACCAGCGTCTTGCTTGCCGGTGCCCTCTTTCGAACTTTTAAACCCTATCCCTGACCTCACTACTCTCAACATCCTGTACACTGGACTGCAATTTAGGTTCCCATCCCCCTGCTGAATTAGTTTAAACCCCCCCCCCCCCCCCCCCCCCCCCCACCGAAGAGCACAAGCAAATCTACCCCCCAGGATATTGGTACCCCTCTGGTTCAGGTGAAGACCATCCTGTTTGTAGAGGTCCCACCTACCCCAGAATGAGCCCCAATTATCCAGAAACCAAAACCCTCCCTCCTGCACCATCCCTGTAGCCACGTGTTCAACTCCTCTCTCTCCTTATTTCTCACTTCGCTAGCACGTGGCACGGGTAACAACCCAGAGATAACAACTCTGTTTGTTCTAGCTCTCGCTTCCCCCCTAGCTCCCTGAATTTATGTCTCAAATCCCCATCTCTCTTCCTACCTATGTCGTTGGTACCTATGTGGACCACGACTTGGGGCTGCTCCCCCCCCCTTAAATCCTAAAAGCACGATCAGAGACATCACGAACCCTGGCACCTGGGAGCAACACACCAACCGTGAGTCTCTTTCGTTCCCACAGAACCCCTGTCTGTTCCTCTAACTATGGAGTCCCCAATGACAAGTGCTCTGTTCCTCTTCTCCCTTCCCTTCTGAGCAACAGGGACAGACTCTGTGCCGAGACCTGTGCCCCATTGCTTACCCCTGGTAAGTCCCCCCCCCCCCCCCCAACAGTATCCAAAACAATATACTTGTTATAGAGGGGAACGACCACAGGGGATCCCTGCACTGCCTGCCGGTTCCCTCTCCCTCCCCTGACGGTAACCCATCTACCTTCTTCTTTTACCGGAGGTGTGACTACCTCCCTATAACTCCTCTCAATAACTCCCTCCGCCTCCCGAATGATCCGAAGTTCATCCAGCTCCAGCTCCAGGTCCCTAATGCGGTTCTCGAGGAGCTGGAGTTGGGTGCACTTCCCGCAGATGTAGTCAGCAGGGACACTCGATGACCCTTTCCTCCCACATTCTGCAGGAGGAACATTCAACTGCCCTAGCCTCCATTCCCACTGAACTAACTTCCCAACTACTGAAAACTAAAAACAAAAAACAAAAAACCAACAAAAAACTTGTTAGTTTAGCATTCCGACGGACAGAACTTTTTTTGGTTAGAGAGGAGGATGGGTGGGAGACACTACGTAAGTAGTGTTTCGGGTAAGCTGTCACTTGAGAACAGCCCCTTCACAAACCACCTTCAACTGACGCTGACCGTACTGCACGTATGCAAATCTCCCCGGAACAGCCAATCAGAAGCTCTGCTCTGCTGCCCTCTGCTGGATCATGGCTGATCTTTTGTGGACTCCTCCACTTTCCGGCCCGAACACCATAACCCTTAATCCCTTTATTCCTCAAAAACTATCTATCTCTACCTTAAAAATTTAATGAAGGAGCCTCACTGCTTCACTGGGCAAGGAATTCCATAGATTCACAACCCTTTGGTGAAGAGTTCCTCCTAAACTCAGTCCAAAATCTACTTCCCCTTAATTTAAGGCTATGCCCCCTTGTTCTGCTTTCACCCGCCAGTGGAAACAACCTGCCCACATGTATCCCCTTCATAATTTTATATGTTTCTATAAGATCCCCCCTCATCCTTCTAAATGCCAACGAGTACAGTCCCAGTCTACTCAACCTCTCCTCGTAATCCAACCCCCTCAACTCTGGGATTAACCTCGTGAATCTCCTCTGCACACCCTCCAGCGCCAGTACGTCCTTTCTCAGGTAAGGAGACCAAAACTGAACACATACTCCAGGTGTGGCCTCACTAACACCTTATACAATTGCAACATACCTCCCTAGTCTTAAACTCCATCCCTCTAGCAATGAAGGACAAAATTCCATTTGCCTTAATCACCTGTTGCACCTGTAAACCAACTTTTTGTGACTCATGCACTAGCACACCCAGGTCTCTCTGCACAGCAGCATGTTTTAATATTTATCATTTAAATAATAATCCCATTTGCTGTTATTCCTACCAAAATGGATAACCTCACATTTGTCAACATTCTATTCCATCTGCCAGACCCTAGCCCATTCACTTAACCTATCCAATCCCTCTGCAGACTTCCAGTATCCTCTGCACTGTTCGCTTTAACCAACTCATCTTAGTGTCATCTGCAGACTTGGACACATTGCCCTTGGACCCCAACTCCAAATCATCTGTGTAAATTGTGAACAATTGTGGGCCCACACTGATCCCTAAGGGACACCACTATCTACTGATTGCCAACCAGAGAAACACCCATTATTCCCACTTTTTGCTTTCTAACCAATTCCTCTATCCATGCTACTACTTTACCCTTAATGCCATGCATCTTTATCTTATGCAGCAACCTTTTGTGTGGCACCTTGTCAAAGGCTTTCTGGAAATCCAGATATACCACATCCATTGGCTCCCCATTATCTACCACACTGGTAATGTCCTCAAAAAATTCCACTAAATTAGTTAGGGACGACCTGCCCTTTATGAACCCATGCTGCTTCTTCCCAATGGGACAATTTCTATCCAGATGCCTCGCTATTTCTTCCTTGATGATAGATTCCAGCATCATCCCTGCTACCGAAGTCACGTTCACTGGCCTATAATTTCCTGCTCTCTGCCTACCTCCTTTTTTAAACAGTGGTGTCACGTTTGCTAATTTCCAATCCGCTGGGACCGCCCCAGAGTCTAGTGAATTTTGGTAAATTGGCAATTTCCCTAGCCATCTCTTTTAGCACTCTGGGATGCATTCCATCAGGGCCAGGAGACTTGTCTACCTTTAGCCCCATTAGCTTGCCCATCACTACCTCCTTAGTGATAACAATCCTCTCAAGGTCCTCACCTGTCATAGCCTCATTTCTATTAGTCACTGGCATGTTATTTGTGTCTTCCACTGTGAAGACCGACCCAAAAAAACCTGTTCAGATCCTCAGCCTTTCCTCATCTCCCATTATTAAATCTCCCTTCTCATCCTCTAAGGACCAATATTTACCTGAGCCACTCTTTGTTGTTTTATATATTTGTAGAAACATTTACTAAGTGTTTTTATATTCTGAGCAAGTTTACTCTCATGATCTATCTTACTCTTCTTTATAGCTTTTTCGGTAGCTTTCTGTTGCCCCCTAAAGATTTCCCAGTCCTCTAGTCTCCCACTAATCTTTGCCACTTTGCATGCTTTTTCCTTCAATTTGATACTCTCCCTTATTTCCTTAGATATCCACGGTCGATTTTCCCTCTTACTACCGTCCTTCCTTTTTGTTGTTGCTCCTATGTCTTCTGGTCTTATGAATTGGACATTCTAAATTCTCCCTCTGTGTATCCGAATATGCGTCCGAGTGTGGCGACCAGGGGCTTTTCACAGTAACTTGATTGAAGTGTTAATGTAAGCCAACTTGTGACAATAAAGATTGTTAGTATTGTACATTGGTTTTTTTCCAATAAATTTAGAGTATCCGATTATTTTTTTCCAATTAAGGGGCAATTTAGTGTGGCCAGTCCACTTAACCTGCACATCTTTGGGTTGTGGGGGTGAAACCCATGCAGACACAGGGAGAATTCGCAAACTCCACATGGACAGTGACTCGGTGCCATGAGGCAGCAGTGCCAACCACTGTGCCACTGTGCGTCTCTCAACATCCATTGTTGCATGTAATGGAAATAACATTTAACATTATTATAAGTCCAAACAAGATGCACTTACTCGATCAAATAACTTGTCCTTTAACTTTTCTTAAAGTCTGTGTGTACAGTAAATGATGGCTGACTTACCCTGCAAGTTTGCCAGAGGAAGCTTGAGGATGCTTCCTGCAACAGTGGCAGAAGTAAGTCCTGGGATAGAAGCAAGAGTTGCTGTGGAATTGTCAACACAAGTCCCTGTTGTGCAGTTCCTTGATTAGCCATGTTAAGTGGGATGAAAAGAGGTTGGTTAATGAGACACTGCCTGTTGAAGCCATGACCATTGTTGCCAAGTTGTCTGAAGTCAACACCTGCAAAAGGGATACATTTCAAAGATTAGTAGATCACACAAAGCTGCATCTTGGGGTCTTTAAACTTAAATTTTGTAGAAATCAATTCCGTTCCCTTGCTTGTCAGAGCAAACAAAAGATTCAGTGGTCCAGCCAGCCCTGGTAATTAAGAAAAGTACGACAATACATTGAGAGTTGGACAATGAGGCCGAACTCAACTGTTCCAAACGTACGTAAGTTACTGAGCTTCACTTCCTCCAAATATGTCTCTTCTCCATTTTCAAAACGCAGTCTTGCTTCAATAATAATAATAACCTTCTAGATAGATAGAGAAATACAGCACAGAACAGGCCCTTCGGCCCACGATGTTGTGCCAAACTTTTGTCCTAGGTTAATCAAAGAATTTTGGACACTAAGGGGCAATTTATCATGGCCAATCCACCAACCTGCACATCTTTGGACTGTGGGAGGAAACCGGAGCACCCGGAGGAAACCCACGCAGACACGGGGAGGATGTGCAGACTCCACACAGACAGTAACCCAAGTCGAAATCGAACTTGGGACCCTGGAGCTGTGAAGCAATTGTGCTATCCACAATGCTACCGTGCTGCCCTTAAGAAGAAGTTAACCTACACTCCATTATTCTACCCTAATCCATTTACCTATCAATAGCCGCTTGAAGGTCCCCTAACGTTTCCGACGCAACTACGTCCACAGGCAGTGCATTCCATGCCCCACTACTCTGAACCTACCTCTGACATCACCCTCTATATCTTCCACATTTATCTTAAATTTATGTCCCCTTGTAATGGTGTGTTCCACCCGGGGAAAAAGTCTCTGACTGTCTACTCTATCTAGTCCCCTGACATCTATAAACCTCTATCAAGTCACCCCTCATCCTTCTCCGTTCTAATGAGAAAAGGCTTAGCACCCTCAACCTTTCCTCGTATGACCTACTCTCCATTCCAGGCAACATCCTGGTAAATCTCCTTTGCACCTTTTCCAAGCTTCCACATCCTTCCTAAAATGAGGTGACCAGAACTGCACACAGTACTCCAAAATGTGGCCTGACCAAGGTTTTGTACAGCTGCATCATCACCTCACGGCTCTTAAATTCAATCCCTCTGCTAATGAACGCTAGCACACCATAGGCCTTCTTCACAGCTCTATCCACTTGAGTGGCAACGTTCAAAGATCTATGAACATAGACCCCAGATCTCTCTGCTCCTCCACATTGCCAAGAACCCTACCGTTAACCCTGTATTCCGCATTCAGATTTGTCCTTCCAAAATGGACAACCTCACACTTGTCAGGGTTAAACTCCATCTGCCCACTTCTCAGCCCAGCCTCAGCATCCTATCTATGTCTCTTTGAAGGCCGACAACAGCCCTCCTCACTATCCACAACTTCCACCAATCTTCGTATCATCTGCAAATTTACTGACCCACTCTTCAACTCCCTCATCCAAGTTGTTAATGAAATCACAAACAGCAGAGGACCCAGAACTGATCCCTGCGGTACGCCACTGATAACTGGGCTCCAGGCTGAATATTTGCCATCCACCACCACTCTCTGACTTCTATCGGTTAGCCAGTTTGTTATCCAACTGGCCAAATTTCCCACTATCCCATGCCTCCTTACTTTCTGCACAAGCCTACAATGGGGAACCTTATCAAATGCCTTACTTTTATTGCCACAAGTATGAAGTTATTGTGAAAAGCCCCTTGTCGCCACATTCCGACGCCTGTTCAGGTAACCCCCCCCCCCCCCCCCCCGTCCGTCCGTCCGTCCGTCCCGGTCTGTGTGATTAACACTATGAGGGGCTGGTAACTGTGTAAACCCCCCCCCCCCCCCCCGCCCGCCCCGGTCTGTGTGATTAACAGTAAAGAGGGGCTGGTAACCGTGTAAACCCCCCCCCGGTCTGGGTCACTAACAGTAAAGAGGGGCTGGTAACTGTGTAAACCCCCCCGGTCTGTGTGATTAACACTAATGAGGGGCTGGTAACTGTGTAAACCCCCCCGGTCTGTGTGATTAACACTAATGAGGGGCTGGTAACTGTGTAAACCCCCCCGGTCTGTGTGATTAACACTAATGAGGGGCTGGTAACTGTGTAAACCCCCCCCCCCCCCCCCCCCGGTCTGTGTGATTAACACTAATGAGGGGCTGGTAACTGTGTAAACCCCCCCGGTCTGTGTGATTAACACTAATGAGGGGCTGGTAACTGTGTAAACCC